>NC_140485.1:35143042-35258042 GCF_964271855.1 Acomys minous
AGAGAGAATGATCTGAGGGTGGGAAGATCAGGCCTGAGCACAACATCCCCCAGGCTCATGGCTCAGATGGCATAAAAGGAGAAAGCTTCTAGCGTATTCCGTTTCTCTCCTACGTGGTTACAGCACTGTGCCACACTCTTGCTGCCATGACAGACTGTAATCTCTGTGATCATAGGCCAAAATAAATTCTTCCACATTTTCCTCAGGTGTTTATCAGAGTGATAGAAAAAAAGATCAACATATGATCATAAAACTGGTTATCAAAAATTAAGAAAGAATATCGTAAAAGATATTGTAGAAATCCTCAGTGAACCAACAGTGCAGACTCTGCTCTAATTTATAATTACTCAGCTAATAGTCATGATGGAGTTGGCCCCAGCATGGTCAGAGCTGGACTCCTCTTCAGTACACGGACTGGAACATTTACCTTAAAGAGGAATCTGATAATCAACACATTCCTTCTAGAGGACCTGGCAAAGACAATCTCCCCCAGACGCTTGTGCATCCAAGGCATTCATCGTATTAGATTTGAGAATGGGTGCTACTCAATGTGAATATTGAACTGTCAATAGTAAAGCATCACTTTGGAAGAATCCTGTGAATTTGTAGCTGAGACTGGGCCAAGGAAGAGCTTACCTCTTATCACTTATTTGTATTCTAGTCCAATACAAAGGCTTCATGGGACAGCTGGGCTCAATTGCTGGCTTTCGAGGGCACTGGCTGGAGGAAGAGCTGAGTCCAAAGGACAGTCCAGGAGGAGGTGGAGGTGCAAGTCCTGGGGGAGGTGGTGGTGGTGGAGGAAGAGGAGGAGGAGGAGGAGGAGGACCTCCACTGACAGGAAGTGGTGGTGGGGGAGGAGGTGGAGGAAGGCCAGCACTTGGAGGCAGGGGAGTGGGTGGAGGGGGTGGAGGAGGTGGTAGTGGTGACCCAGGACTCACAGGCAATATGGGTGGTACTGGCGGCAAAAGTCCAAGTCCAGGTGGGAGAGGCGGAGGAGGAGGGATGGGAGAGGGAGGAGGTGGTGTTGGTGGTGTTGGTGGTGTGGGAGTGGGAGGCGATATCTTCTGCTGATTAAGTGAGATGCCTTCTCTCTGAAGTGGGACATGGGTGTCTTTGCTGTCTTTTGAGGGAGATAGCTGGGTTAGAGAGATATTCAGCTTCTTGGGTACTATCTGGTTGCTTCTGGCTGTCTTACTTTCACCTTCACAGGTCTTGAGAAATGTCTGTCTGTCCGTCTGGATGCACACATTTCTGAAGGCCTTTGGAGAGCAGTCATCGTCCGTGGAGACGCAAGCATCTCTCATCTCCTCACATCGTCCTCCCCAGCGCTTTTCTAACTGTTGCTTGAGATTTTCAATGGTGTCTTCAAGGCTCGCTGTTATTAGTGCATGCTCACCTCGGATGTGAAATGTTTTAAGTTCAAACTGAGCCTATAGGGGAAAAAAAATCAGCAGAAAAGTAAGACTTTGACACTAGCAAACCCCTACTAGACATTCAGTGGTACCATGAATGTGTAAATGTACCATAATAATGGTCCGTATAATGCAGGAAAACAGAGACAATTGTTCAAGAACCCAAAAATATGAATTTAAATTTCAGAATTTTCCAGAGAACTACAACGAGGGGCTGTTGGGTAATTTCAGAACTCATGGGAGATTCCTGCCACGGATTAATGTTTAGAGCAAATCCTCTGCTTAAGAACTTCCACTCCACTTTAATATCAAAGGCAGGAGAAATTAATTGAACAGAGGTTTGGACACACTTGAATATATCTTTTATAGATTTTGGTGTGGATTGAGAAAAAGAAGGGTAGGAGCAGGGAGGCAGTTCTGAGCTCGTGTTGGTGTGAGGCTGCAGCATCCTATGTTCCTTAGAGACTGTCCCCATCAGCATTCCTCAGCATTGCCGAGGAAACAGGAAGAGCAATGACTTTCACAGGTACTGAGAAACGTCTTTCTGTCTGTCTGGATGCACACATTTTCATTATCTGTCTGGTTTTTAAGTTTCCAGATAAAAGCTGATCAGGGCCACTGTTTTATCTATTTCTCACTGCTGGCCCTCACCCAGATTATTAGCTCCACCAGATGACATCAGTAGAATAGTGTCTATATATCTGTACCCCAGCAGAGAGCACAGCAATGGAAAGATAGATAAAATCACAGAAACAGTCACATGTGCACTCCCTGTCTCAAGGGCCTTGCTTAATGGCTATTCAAGTCTTTCTCTGCCACAACCTCAGCCTACAGATATCTTGAGTGGATGCTACATACAAGGGTATAACACTTTACCTTAAATGTTAAAGAAATGTTCAGTGCCCTAGTCAGCAAGGTTAAATAAAAAGGGGAGCGTTCTGCCTTCACTGAGATAAGTTTAACTATACTTTTACTAGGTTCAAATTTTCCCAATATTGATTCTGATAAAGCAATACCCAAATAGCAGGAGATTTTAGAGACTAAAGTTTCTGATGGCTATTCCCGTTCTTAGACATGGTAGCCAGGGCAACTGTGAAGAAGTGGAGAGACCAGGACAGTAAAACGGGCAGCAATGATGATGGACTAAGAACCTGAGTCTCAATTCACATGATCTATCCCATGTTTAACCTGCTGCTGTCTAGGTTTGTGGCCTGAGCCAAGCCTGTTCCCTCAGCGAAGATAACAGTGATCATTTCCAGGGTATTTGGTCTGTTTGTTTTGTATTGCTTTGTTTTTTAATGATAACATTGAGATGCTTCGTGTAAATCAGGAAACTTCTGTTTGTATTAATAATAATGATAACAGCCAAATAAGAGGTTTATAAATTTTTATAAAACTTAAAATAGCACTTTGGTTGAATGAAGGCAAAAAACTAGTAGAAGCTAAAGCCATCAATATGAACAATATACCACAAATACAAAAGTCTGCTCAAGTTTTCACGTGTTCTATTACCAAGTACCTGAGAGCAACTTCAAGCTTTATCCAACTGCGAGGTTAGGGTTATCCTTGCTTCAGCATCCTTCCAGGTCCATCCTTTCTCTCCCCACCTCTCCTACCTCCTACTGTAATTTCTACTCTGAACTACTCATTAACATTTCATTTTAATGTGTGTGACTACTTCAGCTTTGTCACCACAGAATTACTTTACACTGGCGGTCATGACTAAACTTTCAAGACTAGTTTTTTTTATTGCTTTGTACTGACAGGTATTGCTGAGTCAAGCAAGACTAACAGATATGAAATAACTGCAGAGACACACATTCTCTGAAGAAATTCCCCTTCATAAAGTAACTGAGAAATATCTATAAGTAAAGGCCCAGGCCCCATCTCTCAAACAAATCTGATGATACATGTTCTTAAATATTGTTTTGGGAGCTGAGTTTAATGCATAAGCTTAATGGAATAGGCAGAAGACAAACGGAGCAGGTTAATGTCTCCATATCATAATTTCCCATTAAGTAAACGCAGGGAAACTGGATAATAGCAGTATCTACTTTCCAAAGTAGCCATGGTGCGTGGATGAATACAATTTGGTTCTGTATGTCTTAATTTTGTTTGTTTGTTTTGAGACAGGGTTTCACCCAGCTACTCCACTCCTTGGAATATATCCAGAAAATGCTCCAGCACACAACAAGGACATATGTTCAACCGTATTCATAGCAGCCTTATTCATAACAGCCAGAACATGGAAACAGACTAAGTGTCCCTCAGTAGAAGAATGGATAAAGAAACTGTGGTACATTTACACTATGGAATACTACTCATCTATTAAAAACAAGGAATTCCTGAAATTCGTGGACAAATGGATTGAACTAGAAATGATCATAATGAGTGAGTTAACCCAGAAGTAGAAAGACTCAAATGGTATATACTCACTTATATCTGGAAACTAGCCCAAGGGACAGGTCCCATCAAAGTCTTCACTTACCAGGAAAGTGGGACAGAGGGGAAGATATTCTACTGGGACTCTAGGTGAGAGAAGCATGGGAGAATGGGGAAACAGAACGATCCAGAGGGTCCTAGAAACCTACAAGAAGAACATTATGATAGGCAGATCTGGGCCCGGGGGTCGTGCTCAAACTATGGCACCAGCCAAGGACAATACAGGCTGTAAACTTCGAACCCCTAACCAGATCTAGCCAATGGACAGGACATTCTCCACATGAACTCTGGTGCTCCATATTTGACCACGTCCCTTGGATTGGAAGGTTTGGTGGCACTCAGAGGAAGGATAGCTGGCTACCAAGAAGAGACTTGATACCCTATGAGAATATACAGGGGGAGGAGGTCCCCCTCAGTCACAGTCATAGGGGAGGGGAGTAGGGGGAAAGTGGGAGGGAGGGAAGAATGGGAGGATACAAGGGATGGGATAACAATTGAGATGTAATACGAATATATATGTGTATATATATATACATATATATATACACACACATATATATACATATACACACATATACATATATATGCGGCAGGGTTTCTCTGTAATCTTGGTGGCCTCTGCCTCCTGAATGCTGGGATTAAGGGTGTACACCACTACTACCCAGCTGAGTCCCCATTTGTAAAATAAGCAATTGAGGAGCATTTAGAACAAAGTACCGCATTAAGTCAAAACCATGGCTGTTGCCTTTTGTAGGGCCAACACGGCAGAGACCAATGACCACCCCATTACACATGATTGCTAAGGTAATGTTCTATCTATTCTGCTCCACGCTTCAGACATACCCTTTAACCTCCCCAGCTGCCAGGCTTTCTGTCGCCCTCTTCTTTTCTTTCACAGCAGAGCTTTTAGGGGTAAAAACCACTAAAAAAGTCACGCAGTGTTTGTTTTGTCTGCTTTCTCGTCCATTTACTTGTAGCCAAATTACAGTTGGCTCCTGTCCACTCTTCTATGAGAACTCATGGGATTTTGCCAGCATTTTTCAGTGGATTTCCCCTGCTCTCTCCATTTGTGTTGACTGCAGCTGGCGTCTTGAAATTGGACATGAACTCCTGATTCCACCCCACACTCCTCCCATCAAGATATTTACCTTCCAGCCTCTCTGATCTCACCAGTCAGCCCCAAAGTCCTTACCCCCTCATTCCTCAGACGTTGGCTCACCAGACATCTTTTTGCCCTTCTTTTTCTCACATACTCTCTCTTTATAATGCTTTCTGTATTCAGATGACAAATGAAATTCATTCAATGATATGCTGGCAACTTCTAAATTGCTGCCTAGAGGCTGTGATTCCAACTACCTTTTAGATTAGTATGCCTACATATTTAACCAGCTACCACAGATTCCACAAGTCTAAAACCAAGTCTCTTAGCAGCAATGCAGTTTGTTTTACCTCTGAAATTCCTCTTACGCCATCTGGAATGGCCTGTGCACCATGTAGGCTCCTCATTCCCTCTCAATTTTGACTTAGTCTTTTGTTTTCATCCATGCTACCGAAGCCTTTCACTGGGCCCCTTTGATCAGGACAATAGTTACACATCTACCTGGCTTTATTTGTTTGTCTTATGTTTTGTTTTAAATTTAAATTTAGCTAACTCTGATTCCAGGAAGATTTTCTTCATTAAAAAAAAAAATCTCTGTGTTTTATTCCTTGAGACCTCTTCAACACTTAGCTATTACTTACAAACATGTGTGGAAAGCACTTATCACAGAGAACTCCAGGGCTCACTTCTCTGCCTCCTTTCTGCACTTTGGGCTCTTGCCCCTGGCTGAGATATGTCCTGGATTCCAGTCTTATATAACTTCTTGCCTCTTCCAGGACCATGCTGTTTCATGAAAATACTGTCTTCTCGGGACTCCTTTTCTTTACAGCAAACACCCAAGGAAAGATTACCAAGAGCAAATTAACCAGTATAGACTCCACAAGTAGGTTATACATAAATTGTATTCACCTGCAGAGGTAAATAAAAAGGCAAACAATGAATTCCCAGGCACTCCACACCAACCTTCAGAGATGATGATGAGAAACCCGACTGATCACTAAGATTTGATGCTTGCCCTCTTACCCAAAAACAAAAGCCAAGCCTTTGCCCATCACCACTCAGTAATCTCCTTGTCTTGGTAGAAAGCCCTTCATTTGACCCACCCATTTCCTAGCAATTACCTCAAATGTGTTTGGGAGTATTACACACCAAGCATCTCAGGTCCATGCATATCAGGAAATTATCTTTTTGGAAAGCTGATTTTTTTTGTTTGTTTTTTATTTTAGTTTTTGTTTTTGTTTTTGTTTTGTTTTGTTTTGTTTTGTGACAAGGTTTCTCTGTGTAGCTTTGGATGTATTGGACTTGCTTTGTAGACCAGGCTGGGCCTCGAACTCATAGCGATCCACCTGCCTCTGCCTCCCTAGTGCTGGGATTAAAGGTGTGGGCCACCACACTCGGCTCTGAAAAGCTATTTTCTTTACTCCCTTTGCTACCTTTCTCTGCACATAAAAGCCACATGCTGTTTTCCCTGCTATGTCTAGAATCATCTCTAGAGAAACTGGTAAATGTTTTTGTGAGTGGAGTTCAGAGCACAACTTTGCTTGATAATCATGCATTTACTCTAAGGTAATCTTTCTTAGCTAGAAATCCTGATTCTCTTTATGAATCATCACGCCTAGAATTGAAGAGCCCAAGCTACAAATAAAACTCAACAATGGGACATAATGCATCTATAACTTGTGCATGCTCCTTTACTTAAAAGAGGGAACCCACAAGAGTCTGTTGATTCATACCTATGCCTTTCAAAGGCACAACCATCAACAAGGCAACCCCAATTAAATCATCCTGCTTTCTTTCTTCAACCTTATTTCTATCAGTGCAAGAGAACATTCTCAGGCTCGCTCCCCCTCAGAAGCAACTGGAGAGCTTTGTAGAAGATACTGATCAGGTCCATTCCTGTAGACTTTCCCTTGTACTGGCAGTATTAAGACTCCCTAAGACTCTCTGTTGGGAGCCAGAACTGAAGCCAACATCAACTGTTGTTCATCTTTATTCCGATCTAACATAGATAATATGGCACCATAGTGCCAGTGCCTTCTCATGGCCTTTCCTAATTCTGGTATGCCCCAGTAAAGAGGCTATTTCTTCAATATTCATGTTGAAAGAACAGCAATTTATACAGTATATGCTAAATTTTTTACATAGTACTTGTAGCTCATGAAAACTTGGCCTCTAGCTATTTTTTTTTTCAGACATTTACCTATACATTCCTAAGTTCATTTCAATGCATGATCCTCTCCCACACCCTACTGCTTACAATACTGCCTCATCAACACCTTCAATCTCTTATTTCCACTCACTGAAAAAAGACCTAGGAAAAATTCATTCAAGTTCAGCTTTTCTTGGTTCTTCTAGACACAATCTTTCCATTGTCTGTATTGCCAAAGAACTTTCTAGGTAAGAATTGTATAATAGTCATTTATGCTTATCTTTTTTGAAAATCTAAAGGCTCTAGGCAGTTGGGAACCATATCTTATGCATGTTTAAACTTCCAGAACATTACATAGCTTTTGGCTAGGGTAAGTATCCACAAATGCTTAGTGAGGTGAACTGATTGATTGATTCACCTTTAAGCACTCACCTTGAGCCTCCTTATTTCTCTCCAATTACAAATGAAACTTCAATAAATAAGCAAGAGGTTCTCTTTGTCTTTATGGTACTCCTATACACAGTATAAACTGCAAGACCTCAGAGTTGTCAGCTATCAGCCATCACTAAGAGATTGATGCAGACTCTCTTGTTTGTGTGTTTGTTTTTTCCCTGCATCTCCTCTTTACCTAACCTCTCTGGGTCTATGGATTGTGGCTTGGTTATCATTTACTTAACAGCTAGTGTCCACTGGCAAGTGACTACATACCACATTTGACTTTCTGGGTCTGGATCATCTTACTCAGGATGTTTTTGGGTGTTTTTTTTTTGTTGTTGTTTGTTTGTTTGTTTGTTTTTTAAGGTTTTTTTCCCCTACTTACATCTATTTGCCTACAAATTTCATGATCTCTGTTTTCTTTTTTTAAAGAGCTGAGTAATACTTAATTGGGTAAATGTACCACATTTTCTTCATCCATTTGGTTAAGGGACATCTAAGGTGTTTCCAGTTTATGGCTATTATGAATAAAGTTGCAATGAACACAGTTGAGCAAGTGGCCGTGTGATAGAATGGAGTATCCTTTGGCTATATGCCCAGGAGTGGTATATCTGGGACTTGAGGTAGATCGATTCCCAATTTTCTGAGGAACTGCCATATTGATTTCCAGAGGAGCGCTCCCCTTGTTCCACATCTTCGCCAGCATGAGCTGTCACTTGGGACTGAACTTAACCATTCTGACAGGTGTAAAATGGAATTTCAGTGTAGTTTGTATTTGTATTTCCCTGATGGATAAGGATGTTGAACATTTCTTTAAGTGGATCTCAATCATTTGAGATTCCTCTATTGAGGATTCTCTGTTTATAATCTATATGCCATTTTTAAATTACATTGTTTGTTTTTTTATATCAAGTTTGAGTTCTTTATATATTTTGTATACTAGTGTTCTATCAGATGTGGAATCAGTAAAAGTCTTTTCACGTTCGTTAGGCTGCTGCTTTGTTTGACTGACAGTGCCCTTTGACTTACAGACAACCTTTTTAGTTTCACAAGGTCCCATTTATTAATTGTTTATCTTTTTGTTTCTTTAATATTTTATTAATTTGTTCATATTACATCTCAATTGTTATCCCATCTCTTGTATCCTCCTATTCCTCCTTCCCTCCCTCTTTCCCACTCCCCTATGACTGTGACTGAGGGGGACCTCCTCCTACTGTATATCCTCATAGGGTATCAAGTTTCTTCTTGGTAGCCTGCTATTCTTCCTCTGAGTGCCACCAGGCCTCTCCATCCAAGGGACATGGTCAAATATTAGGCACCAGAGTTCGTGTGAAAGTTCTAGCTAGAGCAATAAGACAACAAAAGGAGATCAAAGGGATCCAAATGGGAAAGGAGGAAGTCAAATTATCCCTATTTGCAGATAATATGATAGTGTACATAAGTGACCCCCAAACTTCCACCAGAGAACTCCTACAGCTGATAAACACCTTCAGCAAATTGTTTATCTTAGTACTTGTGCTATCAGTGTTCTGTTCAGAAGGCCATCTCCTGTGACAATGCATTCAAAGCTATTCCCCACTCTCTTTTCTATAAGGCTTAATGCTGCTCTCTTTTATCCACATAGACTTGATAAATATGGATCTATTTGCATTCTTCTACATGCAGACATCCAATTTGACCAGCACCATTTGTTGAAGATGCTCTCTTATTTCTAGTGTGTATTTCTGGCTTCTTGGCAAAAAATTGGGTGTCCATAGGTGGGTGGATTTATGTCTGGGTCTTCAGTTAGATTCCATTGATCAGTGTGTCTGTTCTTATATCAATAACATGCATTTATTATTATTATTATAGCTCTGTAGTACAACTTGAAGTCAAGTCAAGGATGGTGTTACTTCTAACAATTCTTATATTGTTCAGGATTTTTTTAAGCCATCCTGAGATTTTTGTTTTTTCATATGAACTTGAGAATTGCCCTTTCAAGTTTCATAAAGAATTGTGTTGGGAGTCTGATGAGGATTGCACTGAATCTGTAGATTGGTTTTGGTTTTGGCAGGATGACCATTTTTACTATGTTAATTCTACCAATCCATGAGCATACAAGATCTTTCCATCTTCTAATAGCTTCTTCAATTTCTTTTTTCAAAGACTTGAAGTTTTTGTTATACAAGTCTCTTACTTTTTTGGTTAGAGCAATCCCACAAGATATTTTATATTATTTGAGTATATTGTTAAAGTTGTTGTTTTTCTGGCTTCTTTCTCAGTCCATTTGTCATATGTGTATAGAAGAGGTATTGATTTATTTTATTTTTTTAGGTAATCCAATGAGATGATCATCATGTGCTTTTTTTTTCAGTTTGTTTATATGGTGGATTAGATTTACTTATTTTAATATATTGTACCATCTCTGTAGCTATAGGCTAAAGCCTTCTTGTCGATGGTTGATGAGCTTTTTGATATATTCTTGGATTCAGTTTACAAGTATTTTATTGAGAAGTTTTAAATCTTTGTCGTTAGATAAATTGGTGTGTAATTCACTTATTTGTGGAATCTTTATGTGGTTTAGGTATTACGGTCACTATGGCCTCATAAAACAAGCTCTGCTATATTCCTTCTGTTTCTATTTTGTGGACTAATTTGAGGAGTGTTGCGTAGAGGATGTTTTAGCTTCTTTTAAAACTCTGTTATGTTATGTAAACATGTTTTTGCTTTAATCTGAAGTGTGGGATTTGGGACTGCTTTAGCTTATCCTCAGCTGATAACAGCCTCATGTAGGGTGTGGTCAATGCCAGCCGGAGTGAGTGGAATTCTGATGCCTCCAGGAGAGTATAAATATCAGAGCGAGAGAGAGGAGAGGACTTTGAGACAGATGGAGGAGAAAGAAGGCTCCTCATTCATCCTGCTACATTTGCTGTTTGCTTTTGATGGATTGCTAGATATCCTTACAACTGAGATTGGTATTTTCCCAAAGAACCCAACAACCCTAACCAGCCAGAACGAAGTATAAAGAGGTCTACACCCCATTTCTCCACTAACCTTCTTCCTCTCCTACCTGGGGTGGAGGTTGGGAGGGAGGTAGAAGCATTGAGGAACCCCAAATAAAATAGAGTTTTAAAAACTATAGTGTGGGCATTAGCT
The DNA here is from genome assembly GCF_964271855.1 of Acomys minous. Classification (NCBI taxonomy): domain Eukaryota; kingdom Metazoa; phylum Chordata; class Mammalia; order Rodentia; family Muridae; genus Acomys; species Acomys minous. The sequence continues at coordinate 35,153,715 of NC_140485.1, forward strand.
TTTCTTTTAAAGCCGAGTAAAATTCTGTATTAAAACTATTTGGCCTTGGGTTTTTGTGGTTTTTTGGTTTTTTGGTTTGTTTGTTTGGTTGGTTGATTGGTTGGTTTTTTTGGTTGAGAGTCTTTTAATGGCTGCTTTTATTTTAGTAGGTTTTATAGGTCAGCTTAAAGTGCTTATATGATCTTGATTTAACTTTGGTAAGTAGTGTGTACCAAAATTATCCACTCTCCATTTGGTGAAATATATCATTTTTAAATTAAGTCCTTAAGATTCTCTGGATAGCCTTGAGGTATGTTGTTATGTCTCCCTTTCCATTTCTAATTTACTTCTTTTGGATATTCTCTCTGCCTCTTAGTTAATTTGGATAAGGGTTTGTCTATCTGATTGATTTTCTCGAAGAACCAACTCCTTGTTTCATTGATTCTCTGTATTGTCCTCTTTGTTTCTATTTAATTCATTGCAGCTTTCAGTTTGATTATCTCTAGCCAACTACTCCTCTTGGGTGTGATTACTTCTTTTTGTTTTAGACCTTTCAGGTATGCTGCTGTGTTGCTAGTGTGAGATCTCTCCGATTTTTTTTTTAATGTAGGCACTTAGTGCTATGGACTTTACTCATAGCACTGCTTTCACTGGGTCCCATCAGTTTGGGTATAGTGTATCCATTTTCATTGGCTTCTAGACAGTGTTAAGTTAATTTCTTTATTTCTGTCCTCACCCATTTTTCATTCAGTAAAAGAGTTGTTCAGTCTCCAAGAGTTTATAAGCTCTTTGTTGTTTCTGCTGTTGTTGATGATGATACTTGGCTTTAATCTGCAGTGGTGTCATAGGATACATTTCAATTTTCTTGTATTTGTTGACACTTGCTTTGTGAGTATGTGATCAGTTTTGAAGAAAGTCCCATGAAGTGCTGAGAAGAAGGTATGTTCTTTTCTGTTTGGGTGAAATGTTCTGTAAATATCTGTTAGGTCCATTTAGTTTGTCATCTTTGCAGTTTTTCCTTTGATTACTTTTGGATTGAAGTCTATTTTATTAGCTATTCAACTGGCTACACCAGCTTGTTTCTTATGTCCAATTGTGTTGTATAGCTTTTTCAACCCTTTACCCTGAGGTAATATTTATCCTTGATGTTGAGGTGTGTTTCTTAGCTGCAGTTCTAAATCATGGATCTTGGTTCCTCATCTGTTACGTCAGTGTGTATTTTTTTTTTTTTTTGAGAAATTGAGACAATTGATATTGAGAAGTATCAATGGACAATGATTATTGATTTCTGTTATTTTGGTGGTGTTGGTGGTAGTACCATGTGCTCGCAAGTGTGTGTGTGTGTGTGTGTGTGTGTGTGTGTGTGTTTGCATGCACTTCCCTTCTTTTGGTTTGCGGGTGTTAGATTATTTATTTCCTCTGTTTTCATTTCCTTAGTTTGGAGTTTTCCTTCTAGCACCTTCTACAGAACTGTATTTGTAGACAGATATCATTTAGATTTAACTTTATCGTGGAATATATTATTTTTGCCATCTACAGTGATTGAAAGTTTTGCTGGTTATAGTAGTCTGGTCTGGAGTTTGTGATTCATTAGCATCTGAAGCACATTTGTCCACATGCTTCTGGCTTTTAGAGTCACCATTGAGAAGTTAGGTGTAATTCTAATTGGTCTGCCTTCATATGTTACTTGGTCTTTTTCCCTTGGGGCTTTTAATATTCTTTCTCTGTTCTGTATATTTAGTATATGGATCATTATGTGGCAAGGGGACTTTCTTTTCTGGTCCAATCTATTTGGTGTTCTGTATGCTTCTTGAACCTTTACAGACATCTCCTTATTTAGGTTAGGAAACTTTTATTCTATGATTTTGTTGAGCATTTGAGTTGAGATTTTTCTTCCTCTATCCCATTATGCTTATTTCTTCTTTTCATAGCATCCAAGATTTCCTGGATGTGTTGTGTCAGGAATTTCTTAGATTTAACATTTTCTTTGACCAATACATCCATTTCTTGTACTGTATCATCACTACCTGAGATTCTCTCATCCATCTCTAATATTCTGTTGGTGAAGAGTCCCCAGTAGTTCCTGTTCGAATTCTTCAGTTTTTCATTTCTGTAATTCCCTGTTGGTCTTTTCATTATTGCTTCTATTTCTATTTTCAGTTCTTGAACAGTTTTTTTTTTATTTCCTTCAACTCTTTATTTGTTTTTTCTTGGCTTTCCATAGGATTTATTCATTTCCTTTTGATAGACCTCTTTCATCTTCATATACATGGGATATTTTTGTTTTGTTTTGTTTGTTGTTTTTTTCTCTTTCATGTGCTTCAGCTATGTTGGAATATATACAGCCTGCTGTAGTAGGATAAGTAGGCTCTTGTGGAGACATACTGTTCTGGCTATTATTGATTGTATTTTTTATGTTGGCATCTAGCCATCTGAGTTTGGGATGATTATAGGTCTAGGTACTGATTTTTGGGAAGTCAAGAGGGGATGATCTGTGGAATCCACAGGAAGCATGGAGGGTGGGGTTGAGGGGTATAGCTGGGAAGAGCATGTGGGGGTGGGTCTGCTAGGGGAAGAGGGAAAGAGAGAGCAGAGAAGGTTTTTGGGCACGCTACCTGATTTTCTGGCAGGTGTGGCCTGTGGCTGAACACGGGGTGTCCCTGAGGCAGACTTTTAGTGGACACATTGCCATCATTTCTGGCCTAGAAAACTCAGTTTTGAAAATTAATGTTTTTCTCAAAGTTAGTGTTGACTGTGTCTAGTTTTAAAAATTCAAAATACATAATGTAGATAAGTGTCCTCTCTCTAGTAGACTTAAAGGCTATTCCCACGTCAGTGAGAACTGAATCACATTTGTGATTCTAATCTGATTAGGATCTGGGCTTTATACAATACCCCCAGTTTCCTCTGGGGCTGGTTCTCCCTTACCCCACCAAATCCTCATTATTTTTTAATATCCTCCAAAGCACTACCTTTCAGAGATACCATCGAAAGAACACACTGTTCTGAAACTCAAGCAACAGGAGGAGACATTTGCTTGTCTGGTCTCCACCAGCATGTCTGTCAAAGAGAAAGTGGAAAAATGCCTGCTGATGACAGACACCAGGTTAGAGCCAGCAAAGTACAAAAAACAATCCACTGACATTTTGCTGTTGTTAAAATATTGTCTCCTATTGGTGCTGCCAGGTCAAGCTCAGTTAAAACATCAGTTTACCTTCTATGTGACTGGAGCAAGTCAGGCTTCTCCAGAGACCCTTCCAAATTCTCCACCCTTGTGTTGGGCAGAAGTCAGATAGTTCTTGAGAACTACAGAGAAGGACAGAAAAGCTGGACCACTTCAGAGAAGTGCAGTGTAAACTGCAGGGAGCCAAGGAAAGGGAAGCCAAGGCAAGTGGAACCCAAAAGACATGGAAGGCTGGGAAGTGATAAGTTTAGTTCTTATAGAGCACTTTGGTAAGGGAAGAAAATGGTGTCCCTGTGGTTTTGGATATGGCCAACTAGGTTTTTCTGTTCTGTTTCATTTTCATAGTTACATAAAGACTATAACTGCCTTTTATGTAACTGGCCTACCTTTTGCCACAGTAAAATCAAAAGTCACTATTTAACGAAAAGAATGGCATTGAGTTTATGAAAAGGCTATAAATTTCCAATAGCTGGTTTTAATTAACCATTATCAGCAATTTTCTTTCTTCTTATCAGAAATAAAAGCACATCAAGTTACAACCAAAAGGGCATCTCAGGGACACTCAGAAACACAAGGCACATCTGATATAAGACTATAATGAGAACCCACTAAGAGTGAGAGAAACAGGATCGGGGAGGGAGAAAGAATATTCAAAGCAATGAAAAGTTCATTCAGGCTGATGTGGGAGTAATCCCAATACAGGAAATGCTGGGGAGTGAGTGCATGTGCAGTCAGTCTGTGAGAGCAATTCTGACGCTCAGCAAGAACAAGGGCAGAGGCCAGCAGAGCACTGAGCGCACTGCCGGTAGTCTCCATTTACCTATTCTAGCTCTGGTAATTTAGTGAGGCATACCTTGTTGACGATGTTCCCACCTGTGTAAGAGCACACAGCTGGGAAATGGTCATAAAATAATTCAAATCCTTTTAGGCATCAAGATTCATGTTCCTTTCACCATACCATTTTGAATGGTTATCAAATGACTAGCAAGATAGTAAGTTAACCAGAGTAGTGATGAGTTTATATATATATTGATTACTTATACTGGATTTGTTTTATATTACAGTGTATAATTTTGGTAACAACAAGAACACTGGCTTTCATCTTTTTATTTCTGAAATGAAGAAATGAAGTACAGACACATTAAGTAAATGGCTACTAAGAAATAGACTTGGGTCTAGCATGCATCTTATCATGCAACTCTAGTGAGTAACAATTTTCCTATTAAATACCTGTTAGGAAATCAAAATACCAAAACAAATATAGAGATTCTTCCTTAACAGAGATCTTTGGTTGAAACATGCTTTTTCTGTCCTTCTGTAAAAGCAACTGGAGTCATTAAACAACAGATTGAAACTTGAATCGTTTCCATGTAAATGGCAGAAAGAGTGCTGACTAAAATGACCAACAGAGCTAGCTCCCACTTTTGGATACTTAAAGTCATGAGCTCCTTGCCCTTAGCCAATTTTTAAATTTTCTCTAAGCTTCATTTTATTGTCTAAAATTAGATATTTAAATTTTAATCCATGACATTTCCTCTAGCTCTACAACATTAATAATTTCCACACACACTAGACTTATCTTTCTCCCAAATGGCCTTGAATACAGACTGCTTTAGTTTTGAAAACACCATGGCAGCTTAGAGCACAGTATTATGCAGTCTCTATAAAGAGCCCCAGCTTTCACTATCAAAGCAAATGTGCTCATGAGGTCAGGCAGACTCACTAAGGTGCTGGGAAAACACTTCAGTAGTCAAGTGTCCAATGCAGGTAAAATTAGACGTAGTTTTGAAAGGTGATATTTTAAAGAATTCAGTAACAAACTTTCAAAATAAGCAACTATAACTAGGGATAGTCACAAAAGTAGTGGGAAAATAAAAACAGAAAGAAAAATGTTGGGAATTTGCAGTGAGGTTTGTACTTGGGGAATAAAACAAAAGTGTAATCAACATGTGTTTTGTGAAATAAATAAAGAGAAATAATTATTGAAAGGATATCTTGGTAACATTTTATTTCTAATTTTTTTTAATATCACTAGAGTATAGCTCATAGGCTGAATACACAATGGAATATCCATGAAAATAATTTTCAGTCTTCTTTTTTTTCTTTTTTCTTTTTTGGTTTTTCCAGACAGGGTTTCTCTGTGTAGCCTTGGCTGTCCTGGACTCACTTTGTAGACCAGACTGGCCTTGAACTCACAGCGATCTGCCAGCCTCTGCCTTTCAAGTGCTGGAATTAAAGGCATGCACTACCATGCCCAGCTCAGTCTTCCTTTTCTTCAAAGTGCAACTCTAAACAGAATGAGCAAACCCATGACTTCACATCTTTAGGCAAGAAGCCAACACACTACTCTACTCTATAGAGAGAAAAGAGATCACTGGACCATTATGCCTATTACCACTACAAACGCCACAACTAGCCAAGCATGGTGGTATACACCTTTAATCACAGATGCCCCATCTGTACAACAGTTACATTTTGGAACTAGGATATGGTATCATTTGAAACTAAATTATGCTTGATTTGCACACACCCAGCTTTCAGCTTTGAATATCCTTTCACTCGTTTTGTTTTGTTTTGTTTTTGAAGAATCAGGGGGAAACTAAAAATGACTATCCAGCAAATTAAAAAAAACTTGTCTAATGAGGGTTAATAAATAAAGAACCAGTTGTTAAGTTATTCTGGAATAAAACGACGTCTGAAATTTATGCATCAGGTTCTAGGTTTCAGGGCCAAGTGGTATGGTTTATTAGGTAAGGTGCTTGCTTCCCAACTTGACAACTGGGTTTGATGCCTAGGACCCTGTGGTAGAGGAAGAAAAATGACTCCAGCACATTGTCCTCTAGTCACATGTGTCCCTCACCAAATAAATAAATAAATACATACATAAAGTATTTATGTGTGCATATTAAAGAATATATAAAATATTAAATACTCCTAGAATCTTTATATATATTAATATATACTTATGTTAATATTATATATAACCTATATCATAGAATAGAATAATAAAATATAATAGTATATAATTAATATCTATATTAAGATTCTAGGATTACTTTCTACAAAACGATGTAGACCTCTGATAACCGAATGTCACTCATGTGAATGATTAAGATAAAGTTTCCTACTCATGGCTGGCTTCTCGCAGTGTTGTTTACCTGAACCAAGGAAGCCATGGACTCATACTCACTACATCAGAGAAGGGGCTCTTTGCTGTCTCTAATAGTCAGATACTGTAGAACAACCATCTCCAATGTACTAGACCTTAAGAAAATGAGCACCAAAACTCTGTACTTCGAGGATGCTTATGTTGAAGTTGAAAACAGCAGTGCAGTCATGTCATTTGTAACTTGAAGTGACACTGAGCTGGCAAGGACAGTTTCTATCAAGGTACTAATCACATGTAAGTTTTTACTTGACAGCTATGGAAAACATCAATGAATTGAGTTGATTTGTTCAGCAAAGGCACCCCAGGTCATCCATGTTGCTTTTCTTATACTGGCAATAATCTGGTGTAAGCCCCAAACATTCCTTCTCACTCTTTAAACTTATTTTTATGAGTAAGCCAGGAGGTACCTGGCCTTCTAGCTTCATTATATGAGCAAATGACCAACGATGCATGCCTAGGCCACAGTCACCTTCTCCTTCACACTTCAAGCCTTCCCAGGGATTACTCAGTGGATAAATCTACACTGAATTGGTTCTAAATTGTAGGGTCACCAACAGAGAAAATAAACAAGGAGACATTAAAACCAGAGTCCTGGCCTAGAAAGCTTCCCTATGTTTCCAAAAGCTGTTTGCCCCAGTCAAAAGGCATACTTATTGTATTAAGGATAAGGTGACAGACAGACTTCAAAATCAAGTGCAATCTCAAGCTTTCAGTCTCATGGACCCAAGGAGAAATATTTTCTGACATACACTGAGAAGCAAGGGAAAATACAATGAAAGATTCATCAAAGAACCTGGCATTAGTTCATCAAGAAGTTATGGCATGAACTTAAAATTTTATTTCATATTTCTGACTCTATTATTTTTACCTGTAAAATGTATGCATCAGAATACCAGAGCGTGCAGCTACATTTATGTCAATTTGGCATAAGCTAGAGTCATTTGGGAAGAGGGAATCTCAATTGAAAAAAAAAAAAAAACAAATGCACCACCAGACTCGCCTGTAGGCAAATCTGTGGCACATTTTCTTGGTTGATGATGGGCGTGGGGGAGCCAAGCTCATTGTGGGTAGTGCCAGCCTTGGGCTGGTGGTATAGGTGCTATATGAAAGAAGGCTGAGCAAGTATGCTATGGGGAGCAAGCCAGTAAGCAGCACTTCTCCATAGCTTCTGCTTCATCTCCTGCCTTGACTCCCTTAGACTATAAGCCATAAGATAAAATAAATCCTTTCCTTCTCAAGTTGCTTTCATCATCGGATTTTGTCAGAGCAATAGAATCCATGACTCTAAGACACAGGGTATTTACAAGTCAGGCTTTCAGAGGAGTGTTAGTGGTTCTCTAAACAGGTTTCGTGTTACTGTAAAAGGAACAATTCAGATTTAAAAACCATTACACTTTTGATGTGTATATTTGGATACCACCCACATATATATTACTAGTATACTTTGTCTTTGTGGGCTGATTGCTTTGTTTGCACTGTTGTTCTCAGTCTTTGGAATTCTAATATTTCTATCGTATCTTTCCAGATCTGTTCAGAAGCACTGAAAACAATTTCAATGAGTAGAAAAGTTGTGATTGCACAAGTCTCTTTTCTTTCCTTCATTCCCCCAACTCCTGCCAAGCCTCAGCACACATAAACATCAGACAATAGAGTAAATCATGTCTTCAAAACCTTAAAAGTACTACAGCTTAGAGAGACACAAGTGTCTAAGTCCTTCAAGGAAATGCTAAACGTCCTCGGTAACTATTACCAGGTTTTTGCTCCTTGTGGTTCATTCTCCAGAACTTCTTCTTTGCAAGTCTGAAATGATATATGACTGGTGATAATCACCTGGGATGGAGCTACCAGGTTCATCAGGATTCTCCGACTGAGAAGTACGGGTGCTGGCCAGAGTGTGACTGACCAACCCAAAGCTCTATGTTGAGATGTTCTGTTGCCTTTAATGCTGTAATGTTACATGTCCTCACATTTCTTACACTGTATTTACTATCATATTATTGATAAGAGCACTGATTTTTCTCACACTAATTGATCAATAATAGGAATAACGAAATGGTGACAAATAAAAAAGCTTCCCATGCTACAATCCACAGACCCAGAGAGGCTAAGTGACAAGGAGGGCTCAAGGAGGAATAGATGGATCTCCCTGGGAAGGGGAAATAGAAGAGATATTGCAGGTGGACTGTGGGAGGGTGAAGACAGGAACAGGGGGGATCAGGAGGGGAGAGGATTGAGGTTAAGAATACTGGAAGAGACAACTAGAATTGAGGCAGGTACTTTGGGGGCAAAGTAGAAACCTTGTGCAATGGAAACTCCCAAGAGTCTATTAGTGTGACTCTAGCTAAGACTCTTAGTAAGACAGGATACAGAGCCTGACTGAACCATCTCCTATAACAGGCAAGACTTCCAGTAGAGGGATTGAGATACTAATCTAGCAACAAAAACTTTGACCTACAATTTGTTCTGCCAGCATGATGTACTGGGTTAAATTGTAGGAGTGGCACAGAAATTCTGAGTGGCTAACCAAGGACTGGTCCATCCCATGAGAGGGACCCTACCCTTGACACTGCCTGGAACACCAGGCCAGATGGCCCAGAGACCTAGGATGGAACCAAACACAACCAGAAAAAAAACCCAATGAAATAATGAAATGATGCATAATGATATTATGCTAAACTCATAGATTGGTACCTAGTCCAATTGTCATCCAGCAGCTGATGGAAACAGATGCAGAGACCCACAGCCAAACATTAAGTAGAGTTCAGGGAATCCTGCTCAAAAGGGAGAGGAAGGATTGTAGAAGCCAGGGGGGTCAATGACACCACAAGAAACCCCACAGAACCAACCTGGACTCAGGGGCTCACTGAGACTGAACTGACAACCAAGAGCCTGCATGTGTCTAGCCTTGGATCTGTATACATGCTAACCTTGTGTAGCTTGGTGTTTTTGTGGGACTCCTAACAGAGGGAGCAGGGCTATTTTTGGCATGTTTACTTACTTTTGGAACCTTTGTCTTCCTACTAGGTTGCCTTGTTCAGCCACAATATGAGGAGAGGTGCCTAATCTTATTGTAACTTGAGATGCTATGTGTGCTTGATATCTCTGAGAGGCCTGCCCTTTTCTGAAGGGAAATGGAGGAAGAGTAGTGTTTTTCTTAACCCAGCCTTAAGAATGGATCAATATTAGTGAAACAGAGTAACTAACTTAGTTTTTAAAATTGTCTTCTAAACAATATATTCGGTTTTTTCCTTAGTTACACAGAACATCACCCATCAAAATAGACAGAATTACTCCATGGTACAACTAAATCAGTTGCCTCATATACTTTGGTGGTCCAAGATGAAGACTAAAACTCCATCAGGGTCATTAGCTTCACCTTCGTGCAGAAGACCCTACACTGCAAAACTGTGGCTGGCCCTGCCTCCCAATACAGTTTTCATGGAAGATGAAAAACACTTATAACAAGCCTCAGAAAAACTAACAACAAACAAACAAGCGGCATGGCTGAGAAACATCATAGGGCTTAAATAATAGCAGCTACTAGGAATTAAAATTTATTCATAAGCTAAGACTACAACATAGAGGTCCTTATATAAATGTTTATGATTTATGCTTAGATGATAGAGAGTTTAGACACTCAAAATACTGTTGCTGAATAAAATCCATTCTTTCTTCTACACAGCTTGCAATAAGTTGAATATATATATTAAGCATACACATTAAAAAGCCAGGATAACTTATGTGCATAGGACACATTCTGTTGTAATTCTTTTGAAGCAATTTTTGGTTGTTTGTTTTTGCCCTTGTTTTTTTGTTTGTTTGTTTTGTTTTTGTTTGTTTGTTTTGTTTTTTTAGGAAGGAAGGAGGGGTAAGGGAGCGAGGGAGAGAGAAAGAAAGAACAAAGCAAGAAAGAGAACACAGGGCCTTGTACCGGCTCCCTCATCTAGGGAAGACTGCTAATATGTTCACAGACATACACTGGTCCAAAGCACTTAGGCTTCCTGTTGTATTTACAAAGCCCTGTGCATAGTTCTCAAACATCTAGCTTAGGCTGCCACCGCTGGACTGAAAACATCCACATAAATAGCTAATGGCATCTGAAATTCCCCAGCTTGGTAGATTTTTTTCCACCTCATTTTCCTTTGGAACTTTAGATTTCTATGGTGGTTTTAGACTTGATCCTCTTGCTATATCTAAGACTATCCTGCCCCCTGTGATCTTTTCTTCTACCATCCATCCAAATATATGTCAAGTTCTTGAGGTTATTTTTTTTTTTTTTTTGTCTCTTGTTTTCTTTTGTACCCCTAGAGACGATATTGCTGAATTAAGGACGTTTTCTAATGTTCTCGGTCAACTCTTAGGAATTTCTAGTTACCCGTCTCTAGTTACTTGTAAGCACCGGGTTCAATAGTTAGAGAGAGGGTGGGGTGGGGTGGGGGACAAGTATGTGTGTGTAGGAATGACTGAGTAGCATCCGTGAGAGGACTGTCACTTACCAGGCTGACGCATCTGATGGCTCTGAAACAAACTCAAAGCTGCTAAGGGCACCACTGACTGTGACAATGACCTTCCCTCTAAATCTCATGAAACCCTAGCCCTCAGAAGCCCAAAGTTCTAGGTCCATCTCACAGAGACAGTGCTTAAGTTTGTTTTGTCTACTGGATCTCGCAGCTAAATTATTATATAATACACACAGGGCCCAGATGAGAGTAAACAAACGAAGTGACCCAGAATCAGTCAAAATAAACATTCTTTGGTACACCAAATATTGCTGTAACTGTGAACAGATGCCACGTTTCTGTTTAAGAAGCATTTTCAAAGCACTGTTATTATTCTAACACAATTAAGGAATGAGAATGAAAGCATTTAATTCGATGAATATACTTCAACTATTTTAAATTCATGCACGTGCACATGGACACACACATACACACACAGAGGTTGTTATGGTTCCCAATTCTCTTTTACTGGAACAGATAACAAATAATAATAATAATAATAATAATAATAATAATAATAATAATAATAATAATAAAAACTGGCATGGAAACACCTTGAGCAACGAAAAGCACCTTGATATAGCAGCTCTTATGGTCTGGGCATGAAATCACCCCACCTAGCCCCAGTTCTTGTATTGAATGAAGCCTTGGGTCTCATGTGGCAGCACTCATTGGGAAGGTTCTAGAAGCTTTAGAAGGTAAGGGAGGCCTAGCTGGAGGCTGCACACATGTTCTCAAGGGCTATATCTTGTCCTGGTCCCTTCCTGTGCCTCTCTTCTGTCTACTGTGAGGTGACTTGCTTTGTTCCACCACACACTCGGGCCTGGAATAATAAAGCAAGCCTACAATGACCCTTTGAAATGTGAACTGAAACTTTTGAATTGTTTTTCTTAGTATTTGTCACCGTGGTGACAAAATGATTAATGCAGCATGCAAGGCAATGTGGGTGATAGATTCCCCACCCCTCAGTCCCCTGCTGGAATGGAGAGAATATTTCTAAGTTTTTGTACAAAAGTAATTTAGCTTACCAAGGCATGGACAGTTAGGGGTCTGTCTAAGAAGTGGCAGAGATGTTTCTTGAGTTGAATTGCTTCATATGAGATGCTTGCAATTGAGAATGCTTAGAACTGGTGGGGTACAAGCTACAGAGTATACCCACAACACCCCAGCTTGCATATAGCTTTGGGACCCCAAAATTGTGCCCTTCTGAGTAACAGCACAATTCTAAAACCCCACGGAAAAGGTCCCTTGACCACAGGGCATCAGTACCCACCATTTCTAGAAAAGTTTTGGCAAAGTGTCACATCAATTCATTTGAGCTCAAAGAGAATTGATGTGATATTTAAAAACAGATCTGTTCTTTGTATAAACATGAATTAAGAAAAATGTGAATCCCCCATCTAGGTTTATTTTTAAGTAGAGGCTTTAATTATATATTTATAAACCTAGGGTGTTTGATGCCTTAAACAGTTAAGATACTAAGTGGAGTTTGGCAGAACATACATTCTGATCACTACACAGCTGATGATACTTAGAACATCAAGCTTCACAAGAAATGCCCTTCTGGAGAGATGCTGTCGGAAGAACTTGGAAGGGATCAGATCTCTCTTTGACTCTATTCTGTTTTCCTGGAAAACAGACAAAACACATTCTCCTTCCTCCCTCTTCTTTTCCACTAATCTCTCTATTACTTTTGATTGATACCCATCTTTGTAATTTGTGCTTTTTGAAAGGATAATTACTACAAAACCAGTTTTTACCCTAAGTAAATAGATGAAATGAATGCAAGTAAGTGTCTTATTTTCTAGCTGATCAAAAATAAAGTATAATGCACAAAATGTTTTCATCATATATCTTAATGCTGTGCAACATTTAAATGTCATTTCAAATTTATTTTAGCAGAGGATGACAGATAGTTATATTATTTTTCTTCCCCATAAGCCATTTTAGACTTTACAGCTGCACATATTAACAGTATAAAGAGCCGGGGGCCATATCACCCAAGAGACCAGCCATAACGCCTTCCCAAGGCATGCAACAGTTAATACCTAAGTGCATATGCTCATGATGGAGGGTCAGCCTCATAATGTTCCATCGTGATACATGACAGCTGTGCTGATCCACATGATGGCCACCTTGTTGTTTCACAGAATGGGCATGTCAGCCACAAGAGATAACTTCTCAGTCTTCTGCCATGTACCCTTCAGGAGAAAATGAACTGGCCAAGTAACTATGCCAGTCATCTGCCTTAAACAGTCACAAACCACTCACACTCTAAATATTTAGATTACTAGGAATTTCAAGCTGGACCATCCCTTTTCCTCCAGTGTACAGCAGAGCCACAGAAGGCTTTCTGTTGCGTGCACTTGAACACGATATTAATACAGCATATGAAACTGGTTAGAGTGGCTGAGGTGTTTGGAAGAAAAGAATTTTGATTTTTATAAAGATTGGCAAGAAGATCATTTTTTCATCCAAATTTTGTTAAAATGCACTCTCATCTCAACTGTATTTGTTAAGAAAACAAAACTATTTCAAGTCACTTTCTCATTTGTATTTGCTTCCATGTTATTTTATATTTTTAAATTAGTTCATCATAGATAATAATAGTGTAGAGTTGAATTCAAGCATAACCTCTCTGTGATGAAAATACTAATAATCCAATTCTATGAATGGAGTTCATCAAAGAGGAAACATGTTTCCCTGCCTGTGTATGATTGGTTTTATGATTTCAGGGTTGCTGTGCAAAATCATCCAGCAATCTTCCGCAATGTTCTCTTGACTTCTGGGTAATGTTTTTCTTAAAAATATTTTGCAACCAGGAGTGTCTGGATGCAGGTTTGGGGAGGGGAGGGGCCACTGGGGGGGGGGGGGGAAAGCATTCCAGGAGGCATTACCAATAGCTGGCAGGCTTTCTGTCTCTTTTCTAGGTAATGAGGTTGCTAATGAGCTACGAGTGAGTGATGCCATTAAAGTCCAAGATTTGAGTCTGAGGCAAAAAACCCAAACCAAACAAAATGGAAAACAAAATAACAGTAAATGTGAACATTTAGCCATATTTCACAAACCTACAGAACTTCATCTGAGAATTATAAAGTAATCCATGTGTGATAAAGAATGAGTGTGGAAGGGGGAAAACTAATAGCTTTTGACGTTAAGAATGATTATTTGTTTTAAAAAATTAGTCAAAATAAACAGTTCAAAGGTGTGGCCACATGCTTCTTCAATTGCTTTGTGAATTCCTAACAGAAGTATGTTTAATTTTGTTTATATGTCTGAAAATGTTATCTCTACACGTGCAAGCTTAAATGACAGGCAGTATTGCCCTCCAGCTAGGCTATCTGATGGCCAGAGCTTCCGCTAGCTTTCTCAGCCACAGTTTCCATATGACAACTGTGATAGAGCAATGGACTGGGAGAAGAATTAGCTTTTAGTCACAATGCTTGTGTTCTCCTGTTGCTAACTGGCTGCAACCAGGCCACAACAACTCTCAAAGGGTGGTTGGCTGTTTTATCTATAAGAAGCCTATTCCTTTTGGAAGTGTGTCATCTCCATTAGGTGTACTGAGAGAAAAAGAATAGCCTTTAGGCTACACTGTATAATGGCTTTGAGTTTTTCATATATAAAGAATTCACAAATGACCACAGACATGTTACACACACCTTAGTTATAGATGGACACTCACAATAACTGTCTAAATACAGAATATATGGTAATTATCCATCTTAGATGAACTAAAAGTACAAATATCATTCCACCAGTAAAAAAATGACAAAATGTCCCTTTAAAAAAAATCCCACAAAAACAAACAAACAAAAAAAAACCTTTCTGGGAAAATAGTTTTCCCACCATTATTCTGAATTTAAAAAACACTAACTATTCTAATATAAGGAAAGAAAAAGAAGCAGAAAACACTATGGTTAACTTGCTCACTAATGTACATCTTACTGTGATGGGAAATACAACTTCCCACTCTTTGTTAAAGGTTTTAATTCAGTCATTTTGTAGTCACTGCATGGGGTGGGTAGAGGAAGGAAGAAAAGTCTGTGATTATAATGTGAAAGCATCTGTCAGGTGCCTAAGCCTGAGGTGAGTGAGAAGCCCATGCCTTCAGAGAAGGGGGCCCTGGGAATCGAGAAATAGTTTACATATCCCAATGAACATTCACTGGACTCAGTAAGTGAAAGCGCAATGAAAGAGAATGGGAAAGTATAGGCAAATGGCTGAATTATAAAGCAAAATAGCTGATATCAGAAGGTTTTAAATATTAGCCTAAGTACCTTAGACTTCATGTACTAGGTAGCCGTGACCTCTAAGATGGCTACAGGGGAAGGGTAATGACCTCAGAAGGACATGAGTGTGTATAAGCGAGGCTAAGCCCCTCCCGAGATTCACATTGATAGCATGAGGATGTTGGAAGAATGTGCACATCAGAGGACAAGGGAGCTACTAGTAGCATCACTTGGCCATCAAGAAGATGCTGAAATGAAGAGATCAAGGGCTGTTAAGGATGCATCTGAGATTTCTGTGTGGACTTCTAAGAGAACGGTCCAACCTCAAATTAACAAGGCAGCTAAGAGAAAATAATTCTCTAAGTCATGCTATGAACCAGCGGGGGACACTAAGCAACAATGTGGAGCCCCTTAATCCCCGGTGTTACTAATTTTCAGGTGCTCTGGATTTGAAAATTTTAGAATGAGATACTGAAAACATTTTCCAGTTTTCCAGAAGAAGTCAGAAATATGATGCTGGAACCCAAGGGAAAATACGAATCCAAACAAGAAGGTGTTGGAAGCCCCTGTGCAGAGGTAAACTTGCAAAAAGAAATGAAATCTCTAAGTAACAAAGTTGAGTGACTAAAAGCCCTGGGAGGGCCGAGTGTAACGCGAAGCTGAACAGATGGAAAAGAAAGTACCTAAGTATAGCCAAAGGAAGGAAGGGAACTGGGGGCGCCCTGTCCCAGAGACAGGGGGACAGAGGATGCATGGACATGGCACTGGCTCCTGCTCTAGAGACTGGTCCAGGATCACTGACAGCACTGGACAGGCACCTCAAGTGTGACTTGAGGAGCTGGGTCACTGGACCTGGCAGCAGAAGGAAACTGCTCTGGGGAACCGTGGCATGTAATTGGCGCCTGGGAACTTTTCCTGAGAGAGCAGGGATTTGAGTTCAAGGAAAGTGTATGACTGAAGGAAGGAAGCTACGGGTAAAGGATGGATGAATCCGTCACTAAGAAGACGGAAGACATGTGCCTAGAATGGAATCACCGATGTGCAAAAGGTGTAGGAGGTGGCAGAGGGTCACACCCAGGACCGTGTGGGAAAGCATCAGCTGAAAGCGTCTCGTTCCCTATGTGAAGATGGAAGGAGGTGCGCACAAAGCAAAAAGACAAGCAAATAAAGAGAAAAGATATCATTGGATCTGCTTAAAGAGAAAAGATATCATTGGATCTGCTTAAAGAGAAAAGATACTGTTGGATCTGCGACGCCGCCTCTTTACTCCTCTGGGTTTCTCAATTTCACCTCCTTCCACATCCTGAGGAATATTGTCTGAGCAATTTACAAGTTTCCGTCCAGTTCCCTAACTGGCTGTAATGTACAGTGCGGTTCCAGCTAGTGCATGCTTGGTCTTTCTTTCTGCAGCCTTAGCAACTTCACAAACCCGACCCTGTGCGTTCTCAAGGGCACTGTGGGAACTGTCTGCTGGGCTTTGACTCAGTTTGCATCTTGAAGCCGTGTTTCCTGGGGCTAAGTCAAGACACAGGCCACGGACTGTTTCTGTCTGGGCATTAGTCCCTGGCTTGCTGTCATGGACCTAGCTTTAAATGGCTGAAGGAGCTTGATAAATGGTGTGAAAATTTTATGGTCCTTCCGTCAGGTGCCATAATTTATTATCACATAATGCACAGTTAGAAGAACCAAAAGGAACTATCTCGCAAGGGCAAACGGTGTGGAGGCAAAGGCCCTCTGACACTCTGAGGCCACAGGCGTTATATGGATCCAATAAGAAAGTTGCGTCTAGAAATGAGAAAACAACCTCTTGATCTTGCAGAATGTTTTTGGACACCTAAAGGCTCTTTTATTACTGTGGCTGATTAAAATGAAAAGTTTAAACGACTAAAGTGTTCTTTTTGATGAGTTTTTGCCATGAACTATGGACCTTGTAGTCCAGTGGGACTTGAGCCCTTTGATCCTGGGCACTCACATAAATTCAGACCCATAAAACATCATTGGATTTGGTTTTACTGGTGTGGCTGATCTTGCCAGATTTGTAAGGCAATCTTGTTTTCTCCTCTTTCCAGTTTTGAGCCCATCTACCATTATTTTACACTAAGAGGAAAGCAATTTCCATTGGTTTTTGGCATTCCAACTATCACTCTGGGATGTTAGGATTTCACAGAAAAATCATGATACCATACCGTATTCATCAAGATTGGAAACCAATGTTAATTTATCTGATCAGAACAGAATATCAAAAAGGAAAGCTCGTTCCACATCACAGATTTTCACTATGTAAGGTAGTTAGGGGTGATGTAGTTGGTTGTAAGCCCAGCTTTAACAGCCGAGCCATCTGAACAACACAAGTTTGAGGTGGGAAAAGTGCAGTCAGATTTAGAAGTCCTAAGTGCCTATCAGGGATAAATTTTAAAAATTGCATCTATGGGAGAAATAAGAGATTACTCAATCATATATTTGTTATGAAAAGATATTTAATAAATACAACTAAATATGTATCTTCTTTCCCTATCTTCTAATCATTCTCCAGTATTTGTACCTGTGCCCAAAGTCCCACCTACCTGTAATTGGAAAAGTAAATTTTTACTATAAAGAATTTATGAAGTAGATTTGATCCATTGCATAAGAAGAAGGAGGAGGACAACGAGGAGGAGGATCAGGAGGAATGGCAGGAGGAGGAGGGGGGAGGAGGACGAGGAGGACGAGGAGGAAGGGGAGGAGAAAAAGGAGAGGGCAGCAGCAAAAATGCCATCACAATTTATGAGCCAGGGCGACTACAAAGCACTTTCGAAAGGCCTGCAGTAGAAAGACCAATATAATCAAGTTAGTCATAATTATGATTTAAGGAATGAAACATTAATTTGGGCTATTAGAAAAACTAATGATGTCTTTAACCTATTCACTAGCCCGGGGAATATTAATTTGAGTTGAGTAAGCAGTTTTCAATAATTTTGTATTTCACAGATTTTTCTGAAAGCTGGAAAACTGTCCTCACAAGAGTGAAGAGATGTTTCAACAATTCTATAGAGATGTCCTTCAGTCTCCAGGTGAAGCCTCCTGACAGGCTCAGTTGCACTCTCTCAGGGAGCATCTCAGAGGACGGTCCATCCAGAAGAGAAGCCTTCCTCCACACACTCGTGTCTTTGCCTTCTAATGTGAACATATTCAGTTATGTCATGTAAAGCAGACTGCTTTTTTGATAGACATCAAGACAAGTCAAATGTTAGCAATTTCCTATAATTCAATCCTTGAACTTCCTCTGTGAAATTTTAAAACTCTATGTTTTATGAACACTTTGAGTTGTGTTTATTATCTCTCTATAGCAGATAGGGCACTGAGCTAAAACAAAAACACACAAACAAAAACAAACAAGCAAAACCACACACACAGTTGTATGAGGTAGATACCTACAAATATATGAAACTGCCCCTGTTGATGGAAACAACTGCCTGATGGTGTATGTATACTGAGTTTAGCTATGAAAAGATGGCCCAGTTGTCATTTAATATGGTATTATGCTATAGGTACCCTCTTCTTCCCCAGGAATTCAATTGAGAAATATTTAATGTGTGTTTATAAGATCTTGGGTACCTGGGTACAGGCAGCATCGAGATGTAAATGTTTAAAGAAGTGGTCCTTAACCTTCCTAATGCTGTGACTTTTAATACAATTTCTCATGTTGTTGTAAACCCCCTCAAACCATAAAATTATTTTTTGCTACTTCATCACTGTAATTTTGCTATTGTTAATTGTAATATATATATCTGATATACAGGGTAACTGATATGTGACCACCAAGGGGGTCAGGACCCACAGGTTGGGAATAATTAATTTGGTGAGAGCCTTAGCAGTGCTGGTTCCAACAGGAGAGGCTACTGGCCCGGATACTATACAAGTGCTCCCGGCCAAAGCATGTCGCTCTTCCTTCATGCCTATGCCTCGAAACCACCAGTATCTCTGACCTAAATGTCCAAGACCCTTCCTTCCCAGCTTCCCCTCCATTTCCTAAAATCCACCTCCATGACAACAAGCAGGGCTTTGGAAACGCAGATCTACTTCTCTCTGTGTACAGTACCATCCTGTGGATCGCACTGTCCTGAGGCTGAAACTAGAGGGCGTAAAGAAAGACCTGGCGGGCCTCCTGCCTCCCTGTGCTGCAGGGTTTTCAATCCACAGGCCAAGGCCAACAGGCAGGATAGCAGACTGGCAGGCCAATTTGTGCCCTGCTCCAGCATTTCCCTTAGAGTCAGCTCTGCATGGCATCACATACTTTATTTCATAGCACCCCCTTCCTCTCACACACATGTAAACATAATATCTAGGGCTCGGTAAAAATGACTTTCCTATTCTGAGACGAAGTATTAAAAAAAAAAAATCTGAAAAGTCCCACTTCAAGGCTTCATTTTTCAGTTCGGTTTGCCGCTCCGTGTGCTCCAGTGGCCAGGCTCTCCGTGGTCTTCATAACTTAGGCTCTAGTTAAAATGCCAACTCCTAATAGTTTCTGTCCGTGCCCACTATAGTTATCCCCTTTCAGAGCACACCTTGGAAACAATCAGCATGCAGCATCCCGTGAGACATATATCCTCACAGTCTTATTTTCCCTTTCTCCCTCTCTTCTCTCCCCTTCCCTTCCATCCCCGCCCCCCAGCTTCATCTCCTCTCTCCTCTCCATTCCAATGCATGGAAGTCTGTTCTGGTCCCTCTAGCTTCTGCACAGTGCCAACAACCAGCAGGCATTTCATTAATATCTAGTGAATGGGTGAATGAATGAATGAATGAATGAATGAATGATAGAGAGATCTCTAACTTCCTTTTGTATTTTTAAATAAAAATAGATGATCAGTCTCTTCTTTCTTTCCTTTTTTTGTCTGTATTATGTTGTGGTGGTGGTGGTAGTGGTTTTGTTTTGTTTTTTATTTCTGTTTTTGAGGTTTTGTTTGTTTGTTTGTTTGTTTGTTTGTTTTCCTCCCCGAGACAGGGATTCTCAAAGCCATGACTCACTTTGTAGAGCAGACTGGCCTTGAACTCACAGAGATACACATGCCTCTGCTTCCTGGAGTGCTGACCTTACAGGTGAGCACCACCACACCTCGCTGACGACCAATCCTTCTGTCTTTTGTCATGTACAATGAAAGTATGAATGAATAAACAGAAAGACAGACAGACAGATGAGAGAAGCTGTATCACTTCTGTAAGTAGGTTTTAGCCTGATCTCTGTGTATAAACAAGCACACAATTTATATTTATTTATAATATAACAAAGCTGGATGGAATTTTTTTTTAATTCCATTTGTTTCAAGCAAAAATTCTTAGTATAAAACGGGAGTGGTTTCAAGCATCAGAAGAAAGCCTTCTTGGTTCTAAGAGAAAAAGAGTCAACCTGACCTCTACTGGTAAGTCTAGGAATTGCTTCTGAAATAAAACCAGATTCTCTATCAGACAGAAAAATCATATTTCCCAGTTAAAACTGCTTACTATTCACATTGGTACCAGATAAAGAAAATTAAAACAAAATTAATGGAATGGCACCGACAGATGCACCATCTCCCACAAACATAATAAAAAAACTCTTGTCCATTTATGGCAATCAGAGACATATATATCAAAATATTCTTTAGGAAAAATTTTTACTAACAATGATTCTGCCATTTAGGGAAAAGGCAGTGATAACTTAGTACAAACCTCCAATGCACTGGGAACTAATGAACATATTCTTCATTCTACCTGGCTCTTTCCGTCAGTGGGCACGACTTGACAACATCTGAATTTTGTGGGGCAAATGCTCCAAAGAAGGTACCCTGGATGCTGGGTGTTCTGGGGCCTGCCTACTCCACAGCCTCCATCAGAACAGTCTGCCCACGGGTGTCTAAGGAGCCTAAGGGCTCAGTCTCAACATCTGCAAAGCAGCAAATACACAGGATTTAATTCTGTTAAACTCATGATAGTTTATATTATGAGTGCACACACACACACACACACACACACACACACACACACACACACACAGAAGGATGGATGAAAATGTTCCTTAAGGCATTCTCCCTCTTCCTTCATTGCCATCTCAGCTACACTGATTTGAGCATTTGGGGGAATACCAGGAAAGCTTTACAAGATGTCATATTTCACAGTTGTGGCAGTTTTGTTTAAGGTCCAAATTGCTCCCTTGTCCTCACGGAAATTATGATTTCCATGTGCTGTGTTGATGAGGACAAATACGCAAATGGATGGGTCTGGGGTTTAGATTTTTGTGAGTTTTGCTGTATCGGCTCTTGTGTACAGGGCACGTGGACTGCTCCAACAGCAAGGTGTAAACCACTAGAAAGGGGCCAATGAACTGGGCCAGACGTGGAAAAGTAAGGACGTCCCCAAGTTTCTCCTAATGGAGGCCACCATACCATCTGGTTCTTTTGGGGACAAGGTACAACCTAAGTTACTTTTCCACTTGGCAGCTAGCCCTGGACCATTTCACTGTGGGAGTTACCATAAATGTGACTACATTGTGCAATGAACGGAGCCTGCCAGAGGCCATTGCTCAGCGATGCTTCTCCTCACTTAGGGGCAGAGCATGTGATGAATGGAGTAAACCAAAACGCTTCCCGTAAAGGGAAGGTCAAGTGCTGGCTGGTCCACTTCCTTGTATCCCACAACCCAAAGAATATCAGTTAAGAACAGACAAAACAGCCTGTCATTTCCTAGGACAGTTCCAAACTGCTTAAAGTGTTGGCCCTAGACATAGCTGTGAAATTATCAAGCTCCTCACAGACAGGCTTTTTTTATTTTCCCTTTTTCACCTTTAAAATGGAAAAAAAAATAGAGACTCAAACAAGTCCTTTCACCCCATATCCACAGTCCTCTCCTGACTTTAAGGGGGGAAGGGGTCTTCCATAGAAGTTTCAGTGGTTGTTTTAGAAGCTGCTTCCTTCTGTGAGTGGCATGCCTGCTAAGGTTGCAGGAAACAGAGTCTCTACTCAGGGTTCAACTGGAATGCCATCAAACAGCTCCTCACAGGCCACTGAAAGTAGCTCACTGGTTAACAAGGCCAACACCAACAGGAGCTAAATGTTTCTGTATATTTTAAATGGAGAGAGCAAGTGGGGACTTAGAGGTTCTGAATCAGACAATCCCACATTGAAATGTGATGGATAATTTTTGTAAAGTATAAAGTTGGCCTAGTGTAGCCCTCAAAGACTTCTAGGGATCACATGGTCTGGTTCTTCATTTTACAAGTTGGGAAGATGAGCCCAAAGTGTTGCTTCAAGTTCATGGTATACAGAGTGACTGATGAGCCAGAATCTAGATGTAACTCTAATGTTCTTTGAATTAATGCTTCATTTCTGAATGGAAAGAGAGAGGCTTTCAAGTCAGACCTACCTAAGCTGGGTTAAATTCAGGTTGCCCATTTACTAGTTTAGACCTTCCCAGATATCACAATCTTTTAGAGACTTTATGCTGGGCACACAACAGGGATTTGATGAAAATTAGGTACAGTTATTTTTGTTCAAAAATTGTAAGAAATATTTGTGCATCACCCATGGACAAAGAGCTTTGCTAGGTCCTTGCCCAAGTAGACTTCAACTGTCAACCTGACACACCTTAAAGCAGTGGTTCTCAACCTTCCCAATGCTGTGACCCTTTAACAGTTTCTTATGTTGTGGTGACCCCCCAACCATAAGATTCTTTCATTGCTACTTCGTAACTGTAATTTTGCTACTGTAATGAATCATAATGTAAATAGTAGATATGCAGGATATCTGATATGTGATCCACACATTGAGAAGCACTGCCCTAGAATCTCCAGAGAAGAAAGTCTCAATTGAGGGGTGAAGAACAGATCTGAATAGCCTGTGGGAATGCCTGTCTTCACTGTTAATTGATATGCCATTCCCTAGGCAGGTAGTTCTGGGCTAAGAGGAAGCGTGAACTTAGGAGAGAGACAAGAGGGTTCCTCCATGGTTTCTGTTTCAAGTTACTGCTTGGGTTTCTGACCTGGCTTTCCTTGATGATGGACTCTGACCATGTAAGGAGAAACAGAACAAAAGGTTCCCTTTCCTGAGTTGCTTCTGGACAGAGCAGTTTATCACAACAACATCAATAATTGGGTCAGCACTGTATTACATAGAGAGAAAACAAAAATCCTTGCTGCCTGTGAGGTACCTTGACAAGCAGATGGCTTACCACACAAATGTGTAATAAATCCTCTGAGCAAAAAATGTGAACGACATTCAGAAAGCAGCCTATGCATAGAAAAAAATCATATGACACAATATGAAGGTTAAAAAAGGAGTTTCTCAAAAAACAAATAAGCAAAACAACAAGAACAACAACAACAAAACCAGAGCTATTCAAATTTCTGTAGTTCTTTTCCACAAGGCAAACCTGCACCAAATGAACAAGTAGATAGTTCTCAAACTTAACTGACTGTGAACCACAAACCTTTCATCAGGCAGCACATCAAAGAGCTGCTGTCCGTAGAACAGGCTTTGGGGGACTCTGGTTTAGAGCAAAGCTTCTCAAAATAAATGTTGAAGTTATGCAAAAGTTGACAAAACTTAAGATGTTTCTGAATGTGCAATGACCAAAAATTAATTAAAACCAACTGTGTGATGAATCTAAGGTCACTCTCTCAGCACTCACCCTGGTTGGGTCACAGAACTTCACGACTGAACGTACAAATGCTTGATCCCCACTGCATATGTCCTCATGCCACTTAAGACCAATGAAATGCTCAGCTCAGAGAAAACAATAATAATGTTGAGAACTACAGTGTTATTGCTAAGTTGGTAGCATTCCACTCTTATAAAGGCACATGATTTGGCATAGAAAACAAATACTTTAATATCTTCCTCTCTTCATTCCTTAGCACATTATGTTTAAAATTAATTATGTTTGGATTGGATGGTGTTAGAATGCTTAGGTTTAATGTTTTTAATGTCTGAGCTCCTGAACTGAACTCAGACCATTTTTTTTAAATCATTAAATGAATTTTGGCTTGGGACTAGAACAGAATTTCCAATGATTTCTGAAATTGTCCTAAATATACTTTTGCCATTTTGTGTTTATGCAAAGTGGTGATCTCAGTATTGTTAATTATAACATCTAAATATCAATAGAATCTAAAAAATGTTGAAGATGTTCTACATAACCCAGTACCAACTATTTTGCCAAAACCTAATTCTTTATACAAAAGTAAACATATCTACCTTATTAGTATGTAAATGTGCTTTTGTCGTAATAAATGGTAAAATTATATGCATACTTAAAGTTATTTTTCAATTAACTTCTTTATGATTTATTATAAATAAACATTTGATTTATATAAGTATTTCATACACCTATATAGCCAGGTGTTCTCATTCCTTTTTATTACCAGCTTGATACAACCTAAAGTTACCTGGGAAGAGGGAACCTCAACTCAAGAATTAAGTTGGTCTGTGGGTGTGTCTATAGAGCGTTGTATTGCTTACTAAGAGATGTAGGAAGGCCAACCCACTGTGGGCAGCACCATCCCTAGGCAGGTTAGCATGGGCTTTATAATACGGCTAGCTGAGCATGATGAGGCAGGGGGCTTGAGTTCTTGTCTCGATTTCCTTCAGTGTTGGACTGAGACCTGAGCATACAAGCCAAATTAACCTGTCCTGGCCCTTAGAGCCACTCTCAACCCCGCCAAGTTGCTTTTGGTCATGGAGTTTATCCCAGAAACAGAGAAGTAACTCAGAGCAACAGCACTGCATGAAAATATTCTAGGGTGAAATGGGGCCATGAGTGAAAAAACTGAAGAAACTGGTTTAGACCATCTTGATATTGAACATCAGGGCAGAAGAGGGCAGAAAGCATGGGAAACTTACATTCAAAAAGTAAGATGAAACAACAAAACTCACAAGCACTCTGCGCTCAATTGTCTATTTATAAAAAGATCTAATCTAAGGAAACCAGAATGAGAAGCAGCTGTTAAGTGTGTGCTACAGAACTAATTCATCAGTGTGTGTGTATGTGTGTGTGTGTGTGTGTGTGTGTGTGTGTGTGTGTGTGTGTGTGCGCTACAAAACCAGTGCATCAGGGTGAGTGTGCTACAGAACCAATGTCATCAGGGTAAGTGCACTACAGAACCAATGTCATCAGGGTGTGTGTGGTACAGAACCAATGCATCAGGGTGAGTGTGGTACAGAACCAATGCATCAGGGTGTGTGTGCTACAGAATCAATGGATCAGTGTGTGTGTGTGCTACAGAACCAATGCATCAGGGTGTGTGTGCTACAGAACCAATGCATCAGCGTGCATCCTACTCAACATTCCCTGGACTGTGTGGTGGTGTTAGCTGTACCATCAATGCCATCAATAATGTACAGTTGCTGGGACAGAGTAAACCAAGTTTGAAAGAAGTTATCAAGTTTGAAAGAAGTTATCTACTTTGAATAGTCATTGTGCAAGATACTGGAGTGCTAACACCAAAACCAAGTTCTCCCACACTACCATCTAACACAAACTATGGCCTCTCCTAGCCCTCAAGCAGTAGTAAGACATAGATCTCTGAAAGAGTTGTGATGGTGATTTTTAAGTCCTAGCTCGTAAGCAACCTGAAAGAAGTAACTATTGCACTATGAGAGAATGAATTTTAGCAAACACCTAAGAGGTCTGAACAGTTTCAACCCAGTGCTCATGAACTTGCTAAGCAATGCTTCCTAAGAACTCTACACAGAAGTTTCTCGGGCAAGAAACTCTAAAGAAAGACAAAAGGGAAGGTCTTGTCTTTCCCTAAAAGAAGGCAAACCATAAGATTACCTGAACTAGACAA
Organism: Acomys minous; assembly: GCF_964271855.1. Lineage (NCBI taxonomy): Eukaryota > Metazoa > Chordata > Mammalia > Rodentia > Muridae > Acomys > Acomys minous. The sequence continues at coordinate 35,179,573 of NC_140485.1, forward strand.
TATCGAAGTACCATGAACTGGGCAGACCTTGAAGGTGAGATACGCTAAAAGAAACACACATGGGGGGATATAAAAGAAAGAACTTTCTTATGGTAAAATCATAAATCACATGAAATAATGACATCATGGAAAATGTCTGACCTGTCACAACCTCTTTCCCTGGAGATCTGAAATGCCAGCCAAATGTTTGCGCTTGCACAGTAGCAGATGAGCATAAGGCAGCAATATCCGATTCATTCAAGCCCTCAATAAACATCCTTATGTGTGCGAGTGTACACATTTAAAAAAGCCAACCCCGGGACCAAGCCTGGTTCTCCCTCGACTCAACAACTGTCAGGTGCAGAGCAGAGAATGAGGCGAACAACTTTATGCTCATCCACCTGTTGCCCTTATGTGCGAGGCTGGAAAGGTCAGCCATCGAGCCTGAGCATTCTAGAAAGAGAGTTTCCATTTGCTGGAGGAGGAAGTGAACAACGGATTCCTTTGTGATCCAAAACAGCACAGAAAGGCAGGCTGAGGGAGTCCTGAAACACCTGACTCTCCCCGCGTTGTTGTAACTGAGGGCTGCCGGGGGCATCACACATTAGACTAGAGCATCAGTGCATCAGTCCTCCTGACCATCCCCTTCCACCAGTCCCATGGGATTTGCTTTCATTGAAGAATGCCACAAGTCGGGGTGATATTCGGAGAGAACCCACAAGCACAGGCTGGTTTTGGGTCTGTACAGTTTATGAATGCTATCTACTCTGACTGGTAACTGCCAAGCTAGTTGTCCCCATTTGTTTGCACCGTCATCCAGAAACAGGGGCTAATTAAAGCACACAGGAGTGAAGTAGCAGAACCGCCCAGGGCACAGAGCGGTGAGCTGACAAGCACAGGGGAAGTGGACACCTGCTACCGTGTGGGCAGCTTGAAGTTACATGGAACAGCATTACTGCCAAGTTCTCTAGTCTGTTTAAATAAAATGCCATAAATCCATTTCTTACATAGATTTAAAACACATATTCCTATTTCTATCTTTGAAGTGCAGTATTTGAAACAAAATGCTTCTTGGGGGGAGGAGCACCAACCAATCGATGGCTGTCTGCCCGTGACTGGAGACATACTTTAAGAAATATTCAGCTATAGAAACTGGGTCTAAGCTGGGCGGTGGTGGTGCACGCCTTTAATCCCAGCACTCAGGAGGCAGAGGCAGGCGGATTGCTGTGAGTTCGAGGCCAACCTGGTCTACAAAGTGAGTCCAGGACAGCCAATGCTACACAGAGAAACCTTGTCTCGAAAAGACCAAATCAAACCCAACCAAAACAAAACCCAAAAAACTGGGTCTACTGCCCACATAGCAGTAACATGCCACAGGGTTTCTGCAGCTTGGCATTAACAATGTATTTGTGACATAAAGAATTTAATTTTAGCAATGGCATCAAAAGAACAGATAATAATAATAATAATAATAATAATAATAATAATAATAATAATAATAATAATGGAACTGATAATGATTTAAGTAATTAACTCTCCAAAACTCTAAAGTATAATTATGAAAATGTGTTAATATTCAGTAATGCTAATCATATCACAACCTAGGTCACATCTTAAACAGGAATTAGCCTCATGCTATACTTTTTCTCTGCTGTTTCCTCTCTACTTTCTCATCTCTAGACGTTAGCTTAGATATCCAGTGTTCGTATCCAAATGCACGTATGTTAATAGTTTGGTCCTCAGCCTACAGGACAATAAGAAGCTGACAGGACCTTGAGGAAGGAGACCCTAGCGGAAGGGAGTGAGAACACTACGGATGTGCCTTCAAAGGAAACAGTGGGATCCTGGGCCCTTCCCGCCACTCTCTTTGCTCCACACACCCAGTGAAGTCAGCAGGCCTCTTCTGCCATGTGTTCCCACCAGAGTGAGAAGGAACAGGGACCAGTCACCATGGACTGAGACCACAAGGCAGAAATAAACCTTGTTCTGCTTTGGGTATATAGCACTGGGTGTTTGCTAACACGCTGGCATGCTGACTAACATGCCAAGCTTCTCTTCATTTGAGGTCAGGATTTTGCAGTGTAGTATATGTGTGATATGCTTAGCTCAGTGCCCACCGAAATAATAACTCAAAAGCTAAGTATTTTGCGAATATTGTGTGAATATGTTGAGTTGTCCCACTCCTCATAGGGCTGATTTACAAATTGGAAAACAAATGATTCTGACAATCTCACTGTCTAAGGAATCACTTCTGTAGCTATCCTTTTCTTAATGATTCTTTCATTATCTTCCATCAACTTCAGATCCTCTCAGACACCTCAGAACCTTTTTCATCCCACCACCAAGAAAAAGGAAGTGAAGTCATTTTACTCCAAAGGAAATGAGAGCCTCCATCTCTCCTTTTTCCCTGACAAGGGAGATGCACTTTTCCACTTAATTTTTTTTGTTAAATTAACTCTTCCCTCTTCATACCACGTGTATCTGTATGAATGGGTGTGACATGTAGCTACTTATCTGGTTGGCTAGTTGCAATTATTTCATGTATAACTCCAATATAGTGTCTCAGCTTTTTTTTAATAGTTTGCCCTTTTCATATTTATTTATTTATTTACTATTATGGGTGGGGATAGGTGGGTGTGCAGGCAAACATGTACTCATGTTATCACATGTCCATAAAATCAGAGGACTAGACACAGGAATCACCTTTTTCTTTCTACCAAGTAGGTCCTGGGGTTGGAACAGGCTTGGTGGCTACTTGGTGGCCTCTGAGCTACCTTGCTATCCCTTCAACTGCACTTGAAAGCATATTATAGAAAATAGCAATTGATGCACATCTAGTAAGCTAGTTAGCAAACAAAAATACAAGGAATTCAGAGAATCTCATAATAAGAAAAGTGGTGAAAAGTGGGCCACTGCCTTCTCTCATGAGCATGTAAACTTGTAAAGTTACTCAAAACTAACCCACCATACTAACGAGCAGCTCTACTGCTGTCTGCGTACCAAAAGGAAGACACAGCTGCCGTCCTATGCTCAGTACAGCACTGTCCGCAAAAGCCAAGGGACAGAATCAATCTGGGTGTCTGTAAAACAATGAAAGGAGAAAGGAATGTGGCCTGTGCATGTATACAATGGAATATTATTCAACCCTTAAAAAGGGAGAAAATCCTGTAATTTGCAAAAGGACGGAGGAACCCAAAAGATGTCAAGAAAAAAATAAGGCAAGCACGGAAAGATCAATACTACATGATCTCCCTTTTGTGTCAGATTTAAGAAAGCTGAGTTGACCTAGACGAAGACTCTAAAGATGGTTACCATGGGCTGGGGGTGACAGGTAAGGGAAAAACAAAGGAGAGATTAATCAGAGGACAGAAAGGTTAGGTTAGGCGTGAGAAGTGAGTTGAAGCCACTCAAGCGGCAATGTGTAACCTACCTGATCACTGCTGAGACTGCAATTTACCTATTAAACCTAAGTCTATGAAGTAATCCGTATGTAAATGGACCCCGGTCAGGCATGCTACAAAGTATGACACTTCAAAACATGCTGTGTGCCATAGAGTATATTCCAACTCCTACCCGTCAACAAAAATAAATTGAGCGGGAAGAATATTCCAACCACAAGTTCATTAAAGTAGCACGTTTTTATTAGATTTAGTCACTCCAGGGTGCATACTGTTTCCAAAATTACAATTTCTATGTGTCAATGAAATTTAAAAGGATGGATATTCTAGCCACAAACTGAAAAAAAAAATGGCAAAGAATGAGTTTGCATTAAAGGAGCAAGGAGTTTTATTTAAAGTTTGCCACGGTTCCTTCCCGGATAATACACAGGGCTACCACCCACTAACAAACTAGACTACAGGTCTGGTTCACTGTGCAGAGGCTTGAAATTAGGGTTCTGAACTTCCTGCCGTATGCCCTGTAGGCAAACACCAAACCCAGAGACTGACAATTAGATGGCAAACAGAGGAGGACCCGCTGGCACCTCTCAGCATGCCCTGAGGACACAGAATGACTCAGCACGGGCTTCATCTACATGATGTCATTACCCCAGGGAGGAGCTAAGAGGCACACAGAGAAATGAGTGGGACCGAAATGATTTACAGAGTGTACAGCAACGTCAAGTTTTAAAATCCTTCCCACGAATAGTAAAAGTCTCAAGTCTCCGTATACCTTCCTGATTTAAAAACACAGAATCACTCTTCCAGCCAAAGCCAAAGGCATTTACAGTAATTTTTTCTCAACGTTAGAACCCAGAGTTTATTAAGTACCATATCCAAGGCTTTCATCCCGGAATAAAATTGGTGCCTATTGGCAGCTGTGAGCCGCAGATGAAATCTAGCTACATAGTCCCCACTAAGAGGACTATTTACTTCACTTGGTACCCACCGGCATCTGGGAGCTACAGATGCTATCTAGTTAAATACTCCCCACGTGAGAGAAATATTTACTTGGGCATGTAAGAAAGATAATCATCAGAAGACCGCTTCAGTAGAATCAAAGAGATGTACCTGCAGGTTTTCGATTTCTTCTTTGTGCTCCCTCTTCAGATGTAAGATAGCAGCCTGGTACTCTGGAAGATCACAAGAGAAGCCAGTTACAAAAAGCACAAGATGAATCAGAGAATTCAAGGGCACATCACCTGAATCCCGGCCGGGAGCCACCCTCCAAACAGGCAGGAGGGAGAGCTGCCAGATATGGCCAGGATTGGGATAAAAGGAGATTCCTTCCCTTCGATAAAGCCTGGATCACAAACAAATCTGCCAAATTAAGTAGCCAGGGCAGGGTTAAAAAGAGAGGAGGCACATGAGTGAGTGGCCGATAAAGAATAGGTCAGGTGTTTGTCTTCAAGGAGCTGAAAGTTCACGCCCTACAGAGAACAAACACTGATGTGTTAAGAGCGGCTATAAAAGAAACTTTCTATCTGAGATCACAGAACTCTATTTTTAACTCTGTTTGAAAAAGAAAACACACACACACACACACACACACACACACACGAATGCTGGGGTTTCTAGTCTCTGGATCAACCAAGAAGGCCAAGACTATTTGTCATTTGAAGGAGAGATTCTTGAGAGAATTAAGGCTGAAAACAGGACAAAAATTAATTTCTAGCTCACTTTCTATCTGAATATAAATGACATTTATTGCAAAAATATGACCCCAGTGTAGATAGGAGCTGCAACCAGCTACTAAAGCTACCATCCCACTGGCTGAGCTGGAAGCACAGGAGACAACTCTACTTTCAGGAGAATAGCTAATGTGCATACTACCACTGAGACATTGGTGCTGCAGAGAACCACAAAGGCAAGATGCTGTGACCACAGACTTTTCTGGGACAAACCAGTTTTTCACAAATGTGTTCAGGGTCACAATTCTATACTGCAAGAAACAAAGAAACAGACTATTCCTCTAATTTGATGTCATGAATCGGGCAGACATGCTGGGGTTCCGATTCCAAGGTGGATGGCTTTCCTTTTCCATAGGAAAGTCCTACCAGAAAAGCCTGGCTATTGAGTGTGACGGCTGGCCACACTGCAGCCCTGTGAGGACTGCGCTCCAGTGGCAATGCTGTGGGTTCTCTATGTAGACCACACCAGGAATCAAACCACTTGTTGCTATCCCCCACAAGCACTGCTATACTCTGTGCCACCGCCATCTTTCCAGCACACTACAAACTCCTCCACAGATGGTGCCTCATTCCCCTCTTACCAACATCAAAACTGAATCTCCTCATGGCGGTCGGCACAGTCTGTTAAAGACACAAACCTGACCTATCTCAGTCCCAGCTTTCCATGGAACTAGGAATGAAGACTCCTACCTTCAGGGGCTTAGGGAGGTGGCTCGAGAGTGTTCTGCATATGCATGAAAACTCAAGTTCAGATACACAGCACCCACAAAGCTGGGTACGGCAATGTGCTTCTGTGACGGAATAACTGGGCCAGAGGACTAGAGACAGGTGGAGTTCAAGGGCTCACTGGCCAGACAGTCTAGTGGAAATAGAAAGATCTAGGTTCTACGGGAGGCCCTGTCCCCCCAAAAATGTGGTTGAGAGCAACTAAGGAAACCAATAGACATCAAACTCTATGTTCCTACCCCTGCCACACAGGTATGAGAGAGAGCACCTACACACATGGGCACACAGGTGTACACACACACACACACACACACACACACACACACACACACACCCCAGGGACTTCAGCCCAAAGGCTTTTCGTGAGCTCTGTTTCTTTTTTTTTTTTTTTTTTTTTTTTTTTTTTTTTTTTGGTTTTTCGAGACAGGGTTTCTCTGTGTAGCCTTGGCCATCCTGGACTCACTTTGTAGACCAGGCTGGCCTCGAACTCACAGCGATCCGCCTGCCTCTGCCTCCCGAGTGCTGGGATTAAAGGCGTGCGCCACCACGCCCAGCCTTAGCTCTGTTTCTTTTTATTTCATGTTGCTCCTTCTACTTATCTATTACATTTCACTACACTGGCTTCCTGCCATCTCTTAAATTGGCCAAATGCTGTTTTAATGGACTTTGAGGTAGAGTCCCAAGCTATGTGAAAATAAATACATGAAGCCCACTCAATCCAATCTTCTGTGCTAAAGTCAAAGCAATTGACTTTATTAATTCAGCCTTCTTGACAAAGTAACGCCTCTTGGGCGAGCATCTACCTTCCTCTGAACAGAAACCATGCAGACTATCTTGTGAAATTATTCATTTTATATAAAATGTTTCTGTAAGGGTGTGACATATAGAATTACAACTAGCTTACTAACAAATTGATAAAAGAGGTGACGGCAAACCCGACACCCAGCAGACCATGATCTGTCTCCTCCTTAAGCAAATATTTGGACTCGGCATTCCACCATAACAGGAGGGAGGAAAGCACAGCCTTGTAGCAGTAAGAGTAATAAAAGGAAATGCAGCCCTTATTAATGGATGTTCATTTTAAGACCTCACAAGGTACCAGGACAGAATATAAAGGTCCCTCGGAGGACTGGCAAGATGATGCAAGGGATATAGGTGCTTGTCACCATGCCTGGCAACCGGAGCTTGATCCCAAGAACCTATACACTGAAAGGAAAGAACTGACTCTTGAAAGTTGTCTCCGACCTCCACACATGCATTGAGGCATGCACACTTACACACACACACACACACACACACACACACACACACACACACACCATTAAATCTGATTAAAAAACAATAATCCTGAACCAAAGGTAGGTTGGTGGTTTCTACATGTGCTTATGGGACAACCCCCTACCCTGCACTTTTAGATTTTTCAACATCCCAGCATAGCCTGGGGTGGATTCTCAGGGAGGATGGAGAGGCAGAGGCATCCAGTACAAGACCAAGGGTGCTGGTAGTAGTTAAGAAGAGAACTTAACCCTGGTTTTTCATGGCTGAGATTTTGTTCATGTCAGAGAGAGGAACAGAGATTTTGAATTAAAGGACTTGAAAGTGACAAATTCCTCCGCAGTCACCAGATTCTCAGTGAAAGCTAAGAAATTAATGAAAACATTCTGCACATACAAAAAAAGAGGAAAGTTTTTATTTGTTTGTTTGTTTTTAGAACATCTTAGATTAAAGACAGAAAATCTCTTTACTGGCCAGAATTTAACATTCTAGGGGAAAAATGTACCAGCGCTTCCTTCCAAAAAGTTCCTTCCAATCAAGCATTTAATCTAACTCAAGGCTCCCTTTGGTGGCTTCCTGATCCGTTCACAGCAATGAAACATCCTTTCTGCCAAGTGTCTGGACTATGTCTCCAACTTCCCAAGGGTAGAATCAAAGACAATGTCACTAATCCTGGAGGTGTAGGTCTGCCATAGCTGCTGTCTCCAGCTCACCGTGCTTGTCCTGGGAAGGAAGACACCGGTGGTCTTGTTTTGTTTTGTTTTGTTTTATAGTGCTGGCCTCAGGAACACATTATATCTAAGCACTCACTACAGACTTCCAAGAAGACCTTATCATATCTAAGGCCACACAGCAGAGGAAGAAACTGAGATGTTCAGATTGAACAACTTTCCCAAAGCCACAAACAGTAAGTGTCAATGACAATATCCAGGCCCAAAGACCCCATGTCATCTACTCTGGACACTGTTTGCCTGGTTTGGTTCCTTTGGTTGATTAAACATGAACAATGCACAAAATTTAGAATCAGTAGAAATTTCAAGGTGGCTAGCTTTGCCCAACACTAGAATAACTCAAAAATTTGGAAATTTTCTATAAGTTGTTAAAAGAGATAGTATGCCAGAGTTCAGCACTCAAGAGCACTGGCTGCTCTTCTACAGGACCCAGGTTAGATTCCCAGCACCAAGCTGTAAATCCAGTTCCAGGGAATCCCATACCCATAGTCTGGCTTCTGCAGGCACCAAGCATACACATGGTACACAAACATATACACAGGAGGAAAAATACCACCCATGTCCATAACAAGAATGTAAAAGTTTAAACATTAATTAATTAATTAACTAAAAGGAGATCTTTTCTGTTTTTAATCCCAAAGTTTGAGGGAAGGTGGATCAAGATAAGGTCTAAGGTCTAATGTATCAGTTGAGGTTAGGTTTTGACCATCCTCCCCAGACTTCTAGGCCAGCAGTCACAGTTTATCATTCATTCTGATTTTACTTACCCTCTCTTTCACACCCACACACAGAACGCAGGCTTCTCTCAGCCCACCCTCCTCTCTCCCACCCCTACACACACACAAAGAAATTAGACATTTTCTGATTACCTGACTACTGAGCATCAGAGCTGTAACCCATCTGGAGACCCTGGCTTGTCCTACATATCCTCCTTTTGGACTTCCCCTCTGCCCCTGCCATCTGTCCATTTTAAAATCCATCCTTTGGTCCTCAAGGGCAAAGATCCTTCCTCTGAGTCCTACTTGAAGTATACTCAGTTGGTGCTTCAGAAGCTAAGCATGTACCACCTGTGCTATGTAGACATGTACATCCGTGCTCCTATGATGCCTCTGCTTACTGATTTGGAAACTCAAGAGGATACTATAGAAAGAGCTAAGAGTCACAATACACAGGAGACGTTGGAGTGCCATTCCTAATTTAGAACAAGGTTCATTTAATTTAAGAAAAAAGTAGATTAAGAAACAAGTAAAAAAGAATAGTAAAAAATATTATAAATATGTGTCAAAGACAAGGAAGTGGAGAACATACGAGTGAGAGGATATAATCCCTCACAGAAGAAAACAAACTCAAATTTACCCAACCATGAGTGGATGCAGAAATACTTTCCAACAGTTTTAAAAGAAGATGAAAATATTCAGTCATATCTAGCAAACATAAGCCATTTACTCCAAAACCCAAGAATGAAATCAAGTTTGAGATCCTATATTTAGCATACTTAGGCAGGCAAAGCATGAAGCCAGGTCTCAGTCTGTCATGACTCCATAAACAATGTAGGCAGCACATGGCAACTATACTGCACAGGAAAGAAACCTTTGTACTTGCCAGAAACAGTGGGAAAGGAATTAAAGATCAAGGGAGCCAGCGAGGGTATCGAGGGTGTGCTAGCAGGGTATGGAAGGTACGATGCAAGGTCAGCTTGACTGGTGGATGCATTTTCTTTTCTTCTTTTTTTACAGATGGTTGCAGTATATAGCCCTGGCTGATCTGGACCTTGCTTAGTAGACTAGGCTAGACCTGAACTCACAAAGATCCATCTGCCATCGTTTCTTTGGTATTCATCTTAGAGGCATACACCATCATGCCCTGCAAGATGCTTGTTTTAAGTGTGTGTGTGTGTGTGTGTGTGTGTGTGTGTGTGTGTGTGTGTGTGTGTGTGTGTGTTATTAAGTTCTGTGCCCATGGATGCTAGGAGAGGGTGTCTAATGCTCTGGAGCTGGAGTTAAGAGTGGTTGTAAGCAGCCCAAATGTGGGTCCTGGGAGCTAAGCCCCGGTCCTCGGCAAGAGCTGTAGCTACTCTTACAATCTGAACAGCTAAGCCAATTCTTCAGCCCATGCTTGATTCTTTTCATGTTCCACTGCTATCAACTCCTAAGCTTCCTTCTTTCCCAGCTCCCCATATTTGAGCCAATGTGGAAGAATGCCTTTAACCCTGGCAAAAGAGTCAGACCACATAAATTACTGCCCACCCCATTCATGCCTCTTAAAACCACAAAATCCCAAGCCAATGCCCCTTTCTTGTTCTTCAAGTCGTTTTCAGACCAGCCTTGAAGAATATTGACCTATTTGTTCTCGAAATCTCAGGATGTACACAAACACAAAACAAAAAACCAGTTTTCACACTTTTTTTGTTTGTTTGTTTTTTGAGACAGGGTTTCTTTGTGTTATCTTTGCCATCCTGGACTCACTTTGTAGGCCAGGCTGGCCTCGAACTCATAGCGATCCACCTGCCTCTGCTTCCCAAGTGCTGGGATTAAATCCTGGCTCCTTTTCACACATTCTTGTACTTATACAGTATGCATAAGGTCTCAGCATCTGACTCAGATTAGGGATGGAAAGTCCACATTGTCCCTTCAAAAAGGATGAAGCTGCATAAAAGTTAAGTGAATAATAGATCAACATCATTCTATATGTATACAGAAAGAATAATAATTTCTACACTCAAATTATACAGTACTGGACAGCAGATGGGAGAAATACCATAAGTCAGGAATTATAATTTCCAATACCTAACCTTATACAAGAACATTTTTGACTCCCTTAGGCAGAAACATAAGAATTAGCAGCATTAAAAGGTGAGGTGAAACCTCAACTCTCTAAGCTTACTAATGTCTTCCTGTTATGATCTGAAGGCTTAGGGAACCCCATTCATATATTAAAATACTACTTCCCCAAAGTGATGATATTAGGAGTTGGGGGTCATGAGAACAACATTACCATGAACCAATGAATGGAATTAGTGCCCTAATAAAAGAATCTCCCTTTCACTATGAGGAAACAGAAGAAGTATCTATCCACAGGAATATGGCCATTTGTGAACAAAGAAATGAACCATCCCTAACACGGAACATACTTTCACCTTCCCAGTCATCAAAACTATGAAAAATACTTTTTTTTCTGTTTATAAGCTCCCCGGCTATGGACTTTTTGTTATAGTAGCTTGAACTTGGTGTACCTGATAGCGTCTTTCATTGAGCCAGGCACTGACCTAAGCATTGAGTGTGCATAACAATGAATAGAACACAGTACCCAACCCAAAAGGTCTTTCAAGGCTTAGATCCTTGATATGTACACTCTGGTATGAAGTAATTACTTATGACTCAGTTGTCTCAAAAGGCCTTATTTGAGCTTATCTGAATGTCTTATTTGCAGACATGGGTTGGAATGTTGCTAGAAATGTATTTATCCCCTTCCACTCCCTTTCCTTTGGGATTTAGAAAGTTCCCTTGCTTTCGATTTGCCCACATGACTAGCTTTAGCTGGCAGAATGTGGGTGGGTATGATGAAAGAGGACTTAGATTTGACGACAGCATTGCCTGCCTCTCACAGCACTGTCCCTGCTTTTAGGTAAGAGCACATCTTAAGTGCCTGCTGCTTCCTCAGCCTGGGTCCAGCAATGCACAGAGCCAAGCCCTAGACACAGCAGTGAGGGGAAGGCAGCTCAGAAGAGCCCAGTCTAGCTAGCCTGAACAACTGATCGTTACACACATTCAAAGAAATGCTTCTTACTCAGTGCTGTTGGATGGTACGTGGGTTTGTTATGAAACACTGTTACTGCCGGCAATGGTTAAAGAGCACATCTGGCAAGTTTCCAGTCAGGTTTACCAGTTAGAGATTCAACATTACAGAGTATTAGAGATATGAGATGGATTCCCCCCAGACAAAATACACAGGCATGCAATGAGGTTAGTGGGCCTAAATGAACATGTATGTACGGTTCTAGGATAATGATGTAAAATAGGTTCAAAGGTCAGAGGTCATAGCTATGAATCTGTATTCCGTGGGTTAAGCATCGCTGGAGCCCACTGCTGAATGGCTTACCTCAGAGAAAACAGCCATTCTACCCAAATCCTAGCTGCTTTAGATAATTTGACTTTCCATTTCATCCTCTTACTCCAATTTCCTGTTCTGTTAGAATGAAGATGTCAAGCAGTTTAGAATCCCAAGAACACAAGAGTCACAAAGCTTATTATCTCCTTCCACCAGTTCAAGACACACACTGAGAATAGAATGTAAAAACAACTGCAAGTACCAGCTTCTGTCACTAGATGGCAGTCACAACACTGAACATTTGAACTACCTACCAAGTGTCACAACAACTCCTGAAGGCTTCATGGGGTGGAGGGATGAGGGGAAGGGGGAAGCAGGGCAGGGGTGCTGGTGGGAAACTGAATCAGCGCCGAGAAACAACCCCTCTCATTCAAAAAGAGTAAGAATGGATGTTAGAAGATCTTAGAAGAAGCAGAACAAGTGCAGGCCTTTTCCAACCATGTCCCCACAAAAGGCAAGCATGACTCAATGGGCTTCTGGGTGTTCCAAGGCCATCATGGGCTTGGTCCCCCTCCATGCCAACACAGCACTGAGATCTCATCTGTAATGCAAGAGATTTAAATCACAGGTGATGGCTAGACAGAACAGCCTAGGCAGCAGGGTAATGAAGTAAGCATGTGGTGTCAGGTGTCGAGGGCCTCTGGCTCTGGGCTTGCTGGGACCTAGTTCCAGAGGGGAGGCAGGACAGTTACTGCAGAGCCAGCAGGGCTGAGTACCCCTGGGAATCTATGGTCCTGCTCACACTTCTGACAACACCTGAGGTGTGCTTCCCCAGGTGGAAAGGGAAAGGCTGAACAAACCCTCAAGTAGGGCCCAGGCAGGAACAGGGACGACGTGTGTGGAAAGCAAGCTTCAAACGTTACCTACCACACTGTGCTTGTTCCCACCGAGCAGTTATGCAACATCTGCATCAAGGCTGGTGAGGGACCCCAGGACATCATTTTTGTAAGATGTATCTGTAGGTCTCGCATAGACCAGGAGAAGAGAATGCAAAATGTATGACTCTTCAAATTATTCTACAGACAGGAGCCTTCAAGCCAAACTTCTAATCTGCAGTGCAAAGAAATCTAACTACCAAGGCAGGCAATAAGATCAACAATAGAAATACTAAATCACCCAATATAAGTATTAAATATGAAACACACTGAAAATATTTCAGTATTTTTGGAATACTTACCAAGTCTAAATAAGAATCACCGTTAACAAAAATGACAATATCACACTTTTAAAGTGAGGATGAGGAAGCAACACTAGGTGATTACAAAGATTCGGCATGCTAAAAATGAACAGAGACATTGAAATATAAAGCTCAAGAGCGTAAGCATAAACTCTAGTCCAAGAAGCTTTTTTGAGTAAAAGGTACTGAATAATTAAGTTTTGTATGATATAAGAAAATGAAAATAAAAAAAAATGAAAATAAGTATGCATCATAAGGCTGGGAAAGGGACTCAGCAGGGAAAGGCATTTGTATAAGCATGAGGACCTGAGTCCAAATATTCAACATTCATACAAAAAACAAAAAACAAAACAAAAAACCCAACAACTCTAGGCGTGGTCACCCACTCCTGTACTGCAGCCCTGTGGGGGTGAAATAGAAGGCTTACCAAGGGTTGCTAGCTGCCAGCCTAGCTCTCAGATTCACAAAAACAAAACAAAAACTACAAGAAAAACAAAGAAACCGCTGTCTCAAGGCATCTGGCTGGACACTTACGATAATAATTAACTTTGTCATTGATATAGAAATAGTAAAATGATTATTGCTGTGGTATATGTGCATGTGGAGCCTAGAGGGTAACTTGCAGAGTAGATTTTCACTTTATGGGTTCCAGGCATCAAACTCAGGCCCTCACCTTGTTGGCAAAGGCCTTTACCCAACCAAGCCATTTCATCATCCATTAGGCACTATATTTATCAAGAACTTTATTAGCATATTTCAAACATAATGGTGAGTCTTGAGACAAATCCACTCATGTAGGATTTGTGTTCCAGTTTCCACAGTACTAATGAGAATCAATATGTTGACTTTATTTAATATCACAGAACTATATCAATAAATCATATGTTGAACTTAAAAAAACAGAATATTATGTTGACCTTACTTAATATCATAGAATTATATCAACAGATCATATGTTAAGCTTGAAAACAACACAACAAAAACCCAGATTGTTCCAACAGAGAAATATCTGTTCTTCTTCTGTCAAGTGCATGCGCTGTGTCTGTCATAATGCTTTCTAAATCTTTGTGATTACTACTCTAGATTATGGTTGCTATCTGCCAAGGTCCTGGAGGAGAGCTTCCTATTCTTTTTCTGTGGGAAGTGGTTACTGTTTAATAAGCAGTCAAGCTCCTAAGAATAATTGACTCTTGCTTTGTACAGTGTCCCAGTGCACAGTCATAAATTAAAAACAAAAACAGGCATTTATGTCACTCCCTCCATAAAGCTCAGGGAACACTGGTGGGAGGGGGCAGGGTAAAGAATGTAAGAATTAAGGAAGGGGTGCAGTGCTGTGTAAGTATTTCCTCCAAGTGGAAACACTTACTTCTGGAGGGAAGAAGTGACCTTGTAAGACTCAAGAAGTAAAGGAAACTTAGAAGTCTCAGTAGTAAATCATGAACAAAGGCTGAGGAAGTTCCTGAAACTGACGATATTTACAAGGCTCCTCCACAGTATTGTATAATGAGTAAACAGTTTCTGAGGAGACACTCTGATTCAGTGAGCTGCCTTCAGGTTTTGTAGAGAGCTCAAGGGATGGAGCTTTTGTGAGTTATTGACCAGTGTGCTTGTTAGCTTTTGTGTCAACTCGACACAAGGTAAAGTCATTCTTAGAAGAGGAAACTTTAGTTTAAAAAGAAAAAAAAAATACCCTATAGGTGAGCCTGTGGGGCATTTTCTTGACTAATGACTGACACTGAAGGGCCCAGCCCAGTGTGGGTGGTGCTGCCTCCACACAGTAAATCAGAATGAGTAAGCACGGAAAGCAAACCTGTAAGCAGTTCCTGCCCTGACTTCCCTTCACGATGGAGAGGGTCTATCATCTGTAAACTGAAGTAAATCTTCCCTCAAGCTGTTTTTGGTCATGGTGTTTATCATCCAAATATAAACCAAAATAAAACACTCAAACTGGGATAAGTTTTGCATGATACAGCTGTGTTTGTGTTACCCATGCTCGTGAAAGTAATCCACACAAATCCAGTGGGTCACTAAGAGTAATCACACACGCTTCCCTGTATTACAGTAGAGCTTTGAGACAATGGGGTAAAAAAAAAAAATAATGGACAATTTTTAAGAGAGATGAAATTATTATTTTTATAGTTGTTAAAAACATGTATTGTGGTAGCATTTGCACAAGCTTGGAAGACCCATGTTCTCCATCATCTAGGGATACCTACAAACAGGTAGATCATGAATGACACTCCAGTGAGCCTTGCAAGGTGACGACCACGCAAGAAATGCCAGATTCACTCACTATCTCTAGAGAAAGCAGCCAAGAAATCAGATACAGGGCTTAGCAGAGGGGGCTTCAGCGCTGGCTCCATAAATCTCAGAAGTACAGAGAAAGGGTAATAAGCAGATATTATTCTGCCTTTATCTTATATTGTTTTGCAAGTATTTGTAATTCTTTTGTGTAAGCAATGATGGATATGTGTAAGATTAATATCTGTATGTAAAAGTTCTATATGAGGCTAGATGTAGCAGAAGAGTCAATGAGAAGAAGCTGAAACTCACACAGAATAAAAACACAGTGCTCGAAGGTGACTCGGTTCTTCGTGTGGCATGGATCAGCACGAGCTGCCTAGAGCCGCTCTGTGGTAGAAGCTGCCCGCTTTTTTCACTTGGACTTTGATTCTCCCACTGAAAGCCCTTTATTTACGGCTGAGAAAATGAACCTCAGAGAGAGCTGAAGGTCAGTCTCTAGAGAGGCAGGTGAAAGTCAGCCAAATCTTAACTGGAATGAGAGTGGAATTTTCTCTTAAATCAGGCCAGACAAGTACCCAGGAGGCCAGACTACCTGCCCAGGTTTCGAAGGGAGACAAGACACTTGTGCCTCACACGTGGTGGAAAAGTACCCTAAATATTAACAGGTTGCAGCTGCGTCTTGGATTGTGACCTGTAGCTGTACAGTTTGACAGGCATCATCGCTGCCACTCAGAGTTTAAGAACAGTCTCTCTGCGTGTACATGCTGTTTGCAAGCCTACGTCTCTAATTTGAAGCATCGAAGATGGAACCTTCTAAGACAGATGGGGGAGGGGATCAGGGCAAGTGATAATTTAGAGTATAAAGGGAAGTAGTGGCTTCTGTGCAGGAGGACCTACCCACAACAGACTGTAGAATGTTCTGGCCCTCTCCTCTACTGCTATGCCCACGTTTTTGCCTGACATGTAAAACAGAAACACATATGTTCAGTTGTGCTCAGAACATGGACTCATAGCAATGGCATATGAGGTCACGGACTATGTCACATACACTAACACTGAACGTATATTCATTGCTTGTGTGTGAAGTTAACATTTTTTCCGAGCAACTCTACTTTCCAAGGATTCTTGTTGGAAACTGTATGTAGCAGGCCAACAATGCATAGAAACCCGGGACTATGCATGTATGTGGACAGGAACTGTCAACTAGATTCTTTTGGATAGCCAGACACTACTGCTTCTCCATACCAAACATGCCTTTTCTTTTCTTTTTTAAAGATTTATTTATTATGTATACAGTATGCATCAGATCACATTACAGATGGTTGTGAGCCACCATGTGGTTCCTGAGAATCGAACTCAGGACCTCTGGAAGAGCAGTCAGTGCTCTTAACCACTAAGCCATCTCTCCAGGCCCCGACATGCCTTTTCTTTTTCTTTTTTTTTTTTTAATTTTTATTTTTTAACTTTTTATTATTAATTTATTCTTGTTACATCTCAATGGTTATCCCATCCCTTGTATCCTCCCATTCTTCCCTCCCTCCCATTTTCCCCTTATTCCCCTTCCCTATGACTGTTCCTGAGGGGGATTACCTCCCCCTGTATATGCTCATAGGGTATCAAGTCTTTTCTTGGTAACCTGCTGTCCTTCCTCTGAGTGCCACCAGGTCTCCCCCTCCAGGGGACATGGTCAAATGTGAGGCACCAGAGTACGTGAGAAAGTCATATCCCACTCTCCACTCAAGTGTGGAGACTGTTCTGGCCTTTTCTTAAAAAGGATCTAGATTGTGTTGTCCCTTGCAGTCATTGTTTTAGTATTTTTTTCCCCTTTGATTGACAGGGATGTTCCTAAGATAATTGACTTCCTTGCGATGGATTCAGTGAGAAATTTCAAGTTTTTCAAGTGGAAAAGACGAACACTGAGACAACTAAAGTAGAGGCAACACGTACTAGTATTGACAGTCTCTACTTGCCCTTCCTGTAAGGAGCTGCGAATACCACGAACAAGGGCATACAAAGAAAAAGCACTCACTGACTCCACTAAATACAGTGCAAAATTAAGTAACCTCAAAGGCTGTAATGAGGCACGTGGGAAACTCCTATGCCCCCAGCTAAGTAACTCTGATCTTGCTACTATTAACCTCAGAATCAGGAATATAAATGAGACAATCACGGAACTGTGAAAGTCACAAGTTTTCCACCAGCCAACCCATTTCATTGTTTCATAAAGCCTTGCCCCATGCTAGTCTACTGTTTTTCAGGGTTGCCAATGTAACTTACAGAGTGTGCTCCTGGCTCATGCCTGGATCCCAGCCCCAGAGACAGAAATCTGAGGGTTGTTTTTTTGTTTTTTGTTTTTGTTTTTTAATGCTCTGCAGGTGATTTTGAAAAGGTAGCCAAAACAGAAAACTACAATGTTGATTTTTTGTGTGCTTGCTTTGTTTTGTTTTATGCACAAAACACGGTGTCAGAGGCTATATTTACATCTCAGTTTTAAAAAGTATACTCTAGCTTTGACAACTCAAGCTCTATTCTCTCCAACCCATGAAGCCACAAAACATACCTTACGTTTAACTAAGAGCGAATACAGTAGAGTTAGGCTCTTTCTTATCTTGCTGTATACAGTTCCTCTGAAATTCTGGCATCTATGAGTAGTTACAGAGAAAAATCACAAAGAAAAGCATTCCTTTTTGTTTGTTTGTTTGTTTGTGGGTTTTTAAAGACAGGGTTTCTGTCCTGGTTGTCCTAGAACTTGCTCTGAAGACCAGGCTGGCCTCAAACTCAGAGATCTACCCACCTCTGCTTGCTTAGAGCGGGGATTAACACCAGGCTGAGAAAAGTACTTCTTAAGTGTCTTTCACCTTCCTACTTACACAATGATCCCAGAAGGACTTGTTTCACTGGCCTGAGAATAGTACAACCAAAAAGGAATAAATTTACCATAACAATACATGGCATCGGAATAAGTAATCTCCTACAAATTAAGGCTAGTCTATAGTCATATACTGTTGGGTAGCAGTTTCTTCCCAGATTAATACCTCCCACTTTGGAGGGAAATTTGTTAAGACACAGGATGTTATGCAGGAGGTGAAACAATAGGATGTTCTATGTGGAGGTGAAACATTCCATCCTATAGGGAAGCTACTTTAAGCCCAACAAATAAACAACACAACGGATTCA
Source organism: Acomys minous (assembly GCF_964271855.1). Taxonomy (NCBI): domain Eukaryota; kingdom Metazoa; phylum Chordata; class Mammalia; order Rodentia; family Muridae; genus Acomys; species Acomys minous. The sequence continues at coordinate 35,198,117 of NC_140485.1, forward strand.
GGAAGTCCCTGAAACCGACAAGATTCACTGGGCCCTTCTCTTTCAAGCACATATAACCAGTAAGGACTGCAGAGGGATACTCTCAGACAAGGTAAGCTCCCTGGAAAAAGGAAAGACAAGGAAGAGGATGCTCTCCAACCTGCTGAGCCACCTATAGGTGTTGAACTTCACTCCAGGTTTTCAATTTTCATGAGCATCTCACCCATGTTGGGATTGGGGGTTGGGGTGATTCAGCTGTCTTTGAGTTATTTCTGCTTCTGTAAGTAACCACTTAACCCATATTCTTCTAAGTAACCCCAGTGACACTTACTGGTTCACCAAGTTGGACTTTGATGATATCCACACTTTGGTGTGTCGGTCTGTAGTTCTGTATCTGGGGTAAGAGGACATTGGTTCATGTCTCCCCAGAAATTATGCCATGTAGGATATATGAAACAAAACCGTAAGGTCACAGAATTTAAAAGTGTATTTTCTGAGGCTGCTGAGTCTTCCTCCCTCAGACTCCTTCTAATAAAGTTAAACAGATACTCAAATAAATCATCCATTTAATTAATAACAAAGAATCTCAGGTCTGTATGCACTTGGAATTTCAAAAGGAAAAATACTCATGGTTGCTCAGCTGGGGAAAGGTCTCTTGACTGCCAGGGTAATGTATTTTCTGCTATACTTTTGTTGGGAATGAGCAAAAGAAACTTAACTAAGTATTACCATTTCATTTTCAGACTCCATTTAATCATAGGGAGTAACAAAGTTCAAGGTCCTAGGCCATCGGGGAATTGGGGATTTCCCAATAGCTGGACAGCTTCTGCTATAAGAAAGCAGTTGTCTTGAGTCCAGACAACTCAAGGACAACTTCTCCATCTTGCTGGCAGGGTCAACTAAGTTCACTTTCCCAGGCCCAGAGACCTCCTCCTATCCTGATTGACGGAAACTCCCTTGTTCAACCACCTCTGTCAAAATATGACTGGACAACGCTACAGCCCACCCTGCTCCCCCTTGCTCTATGGTTTTCACCCTTCAAATATGCAATACAGCTTCCCCTCGGGGACGCAGTTCAGAACCCAAGCTGGTCGCCTCCCTGCGCAAACAGAAAATAAAGCTTGCACTTTAAGCTTCCATCTCTGAAGTGAGTTCTCTTCGCTTCCTTCTTGAACTTCTTGATTGCTTTTAAATGGTATCAGATGCTCAGAATAAAAGGCAAGGGAGAGCTCCGGGTGGCCGAGGAGGTGGGAAGCTGTTTGAAGTAGAGAGGAAACATGGAGACAGTGGCAGGCAGCACTTCTCCCACATATAATCCAAGAACATAGTATGGAGGGCCCAACCTAGCCAGAGAACACAGACTCACAGTGGCAGAAACTGGACAGCTACAGAATGTTCTTCCCGTGGTGTTTGTAGCTCAGATTAAGAATAAGAAGGAAGAAGAATGAGGATCTCTCTAGAGGTGGCGCTTCCCAGGCGTCTGCTCCTTAAGCAAGTTAAGACATGATTAAGAATGGGACATCACAGAATTCCAGAGAAGGAAGTAGTGACAGGCAAGGGGAAGCATGCATGGAGTCGGGTTCCCAAGGAAGAAATCGGGTATGTGCACTGGTGGAGAGCCGAGGAAGAACCCTGGAATGATGGAAGTGGTGGGGGAAACCGGAAATGTTATAACATATTTTGTCAAGCCCATAAAGTAGACACATATCATTCATTGACTAAACTGGAAGAAAATTCTCCTGGAATTAAGAGATTGATTTTTAGAAATAAAGAGATTTCAAAAGGTTATTAAGGGAAATTAAAGACGGGGGTTTGGGGACACTGGGAGATGGGTGATAGTCATAGAATACACCCCTGCAAGGCTCCAAGGGACCCAAAGAGTCTATGATGCTTTGTTTACTGATGTCTGGTTCTTTAGTGGGTTTTGGTTTTGTTCTTTTGGCCTCTCATACAAGGAGCTTGCAATAGATAGATCCTTAACACCTTAGTGGGGTTGTTCTAGTCTAGGTGTCATTAAAAACCAAATGAATAACAATCAACTCTTCCCTAGATTTTATATTGCCAACCTATGTTTTCATGCTTTGCAAATGCCATTTCCACAAATGTGGAGCTAGAAGCCACCACTGAGTCTAACATGCATTAGTATTTATGTCCCAAAAAGAAAAAAATGCTGCCAGTTATGACTACACATCCTAAGAGCAGATTCAGACAATGTATACCATACATTAAACAAAATATACTAATAACTCATTTAATCTTAAGAATTGTATGTGCATGATAACACTACTGCCTTCATATTAAAAGAAAGGAAACCAAGACAAAGGAAGGATAAAAAGTTGCCTAAAGTTACAGAAGTAACAGGATTTGAACTTAGAAAATTTAGCTCCAAAAGCTACACCCTAAATGTACACAGAATACTATCCCAGCTCAGGAAGTACTGAGGGGAAGAAAAGAAACACTATGAGGTCAACTGGGTGAGGTGGTGCACACCTTAAATCCAAGCATTCCAGGAGGCGGAGGCAGTGGATCTCTATGAGTTTGAGGCCAGCTTGGTCTACAAAGTGAGTACCATGACAGCCACAGCTACCCAGAGAAACTGTCTTGAAAAACCAAAAGCCAAAAACCCAAAAAGAAAGGAAGGAACGAATAAAGGAAGGAAAGACAAGGAAAGATTATGATATGCAAATCAGAGCTGTGTACTTTAAGAAGATGTGGGTGCTGGAGAGTTTGTGGGTGACACAGTTGAAGATGTAGACAAGCCAGAGGGGACTTGCATTCCACAAAATGGTGACAGTAGGCCGGGTTCTCTGCACAGCTTCTTTCTTAGCTAGCAGCTTCCTGAAGTGCAGCCCTGGGCACCACTGGTCAGTGCCAACTCATCTCTGCTAGCTGGAGAGCCCTTCCACCTGGCCATTTTAAATCCATTGCATCCTTAGGAATATCCAGGTTTATATATCCAGGCATATATCCAGATATGTATTTCATTTCATTGAGATAATGCCTCGAGTCACATGCGCAGTTGTCCTGAACAGAGAAGCCACAGCTGAATGAGCATCCAGGCACTGAGCTACCAGAATATACAGCCTGACGCTGCACATCTTCTGAACCTTTCATAACCAGTAAGCTGGGGGCCAGGCTCATGAAATCTATGCACTTCATTTACAGCTCACTGCCTTAGTTGCTATGGTAACAGATGCTACAGAAATAGAAAGTCACAGCCATGGCTGACATTTCTTCTGACATAGGAATTTTGCTGGTCATCAAAGACGTAGTAATGATGGCATGGCAACACGTTATTATTATGTCTCTTTTAAAACCTTTCAATCATAAAACCCATTGTCTTAAAAAAAATCAACAAATATAAGCTTTGTTATAATTATCAATGACAAGATGGTAGTTCCTTGTGGCTAGAGCTCTGCTGGTACAATCATAACATCTGTCGGTGTTTTGTATGAACCAGGCACTGTGCTGATAAGCATTTACAGAGGAAAGCATCATAGCATTCCATTCTGTAGGACAGTCAGGGTGATTGGTTAATAAATAAAAACTGGTGCCATCGTTGGTAATTATCTCATTTAGACTTCCAAGATCCAGATGCAATTACAACGATAAAACAGTTATTAACTTGATATGTTTAATAAAGTCAGTGTTTTACATTTTCACCCACTGCTACTGTAATATTGTTGTTAATACCAACTTGACATGTTCAATGAAGTCAGTTGTTTAACTTCATCAACATTCTAATACTCTGTAGCTATTAAATTAGTTGGTAAGAGCTGGGTGTGGTGGCACATGCCTGTAATCCCAGCACTCAGGAGGCAGAGGCAGGTGGATCTCTGTAAATTCAAAGCCAGCCTGATCGACAGAGTGAGTCTAGGATAGCCAAGGCTATACAGAGAAACCTGGTCTTGGAGAAAAAAAAGTTGGTAAAAGATTTTTCCATTTGTTTTTTGTTTTGGTAGGAAGAAGATAACTTATAGAAAAGGGCTTGGGTTTCTTGGCTCTCTGGTTCTGATCCAGTGTTGAGGAGTTGCCCTCATTCTCACAGATCAGTGACTCAAAGATCTGAGCATGGAGACTGACAAACCGATTCTGGATGCAGAATGCCCGCTTCAGATCCCAGGACTGTCGTCCACATGCTTGGTACCCAAGGGCTTAGCTTATCTGCTGTATTTCCTCATCTGTCAATGGGGATAATTCCGACTCCAATCACAGGGCTTTATGAGCCTTGGGGTTTATAGTTATACAACGCTGAGAGCAGTGTGTGCACCCAAACACAGAGAGTGTGTCTTGATGCACATCCCCTTCCTCTCTGACTCTCTCTTGACTGTATTCAGGACGTCTCCGTTTCTTCCTGCCTCACTGTCAGCTCTCACTAAACTTCACCTCAGCCTCTTCCAGTCCCCAGCCCAGTCCTGGTTCACCTTCTCCATCTACAATGGCCATCTCCTCTAGTCCAAAGTTTTAAACACTGGCCTGTGCCTACACAGTGACTCTCGAATGTGCAGATGCTGCTCAGAAAGCCTCTTCCACTATTCCTCTTCCACTCATAAGTCCAGATGCTAGTTCAACATCTGTTACTCCATGTCAAATCAGCATCTCAATTTTACCACATATACATGATCCATCCACTTTTCTCCTCCGGTCCATGAAAATGCTACACTTCTATTGCTCAGGCCAAAAACAGATACTTTCTGATTATTTTCCCTCACATTCACCTTATTGGGAATTTACAATGGTTCTTCCTCCAAAATCAATACATAGAAATGTCTCCATTACTATCATCATAGTCCAAGCCATCACCTTCTATGCATATGTAGCCTCTTATCCAGATTCCCATTACTGCCATCTGATAATTAGTTTCACTGTGACTGTACATTTCCCTACCCACCCAATCTCCTACCTTGTTTTCCAGTTCCGGCAGCCATAGGAAGTCTTTCGAAACAAAAGGACTATTATATCATACTTCTGTTCCAATGTCTGGTAACTCCCATGTCACTCAAGAGAAAACCAAATCAGACTAATCCTATGTGAGATTACCAGGGGCTCACTCCTTAATCTTCCTGCATCACAGAAGCCTTTGAGAATTGACAAAGTCTATGGACCCCTTCCCAGAATAGCAGTGTTACATTTATAAAGGAAAAAGATACAATAAATTAAAGGAGAAATCAATTCAGTTTTTAAATGCAATGTGACCTATGTGTTAACACTTTAAGTAGCAAGATCTAGTGGGACGTCCAATGTGTTTTACACAGTACAGAGACTTTTGTAGAAATAAGCCTTCCACATCTGCCCTCTTGGACATACAGAACTAAGTCAATAAGTGTCAACTTTAACCATGTGTATTTTCACTCCTGGATGAGACCTCGTAATAGTAATCTGCATTTTTAGCAAGGTCATGAAAGATTGTGGTACAACACTCTTTAAAGTGTAGTGCAGAACAGCATGCTTGAAATTCTTTTGTTCATATACCCAATACACATTTTTTATTAAAAAATCTGTAAGTACCAACAAAAAAAGACACATATGTAAATTGGCACCAAAAGCTATTTTTATTTTTGATAGAATCTCACTGAATAGCCTTGGATGGCATGAAATTTATCATGTAGACCAGGCTTACCTTGAACTCAGAGATCCACTACCTCTGCCTTCCTAGTGTTGTAAATTCTTTTAAGCTTAAACTGGTACAAAAGGAAAGTTCTGAAGAGGCTGCAGGTTTTGATAACAAGTAAACAAATATTTTTGCGATAGCTACACTTCCATTTGCTGTTATTCATATGGAACTTGACAGACCCTTTAATTCTACCCATGAACCCTTTGAAGTCCTCGGGCTCTTCATAGACATGGCTGTTCTGTATGACTTCTAGAAACTTCTCCCTAGCAAACCACTTAGCTATGCCAGTGATGGAAACTACACAGCAGCCCAGAGGCTTCACATCTCCTGTTCTCTTTGCCTGCGTTGCCTTCACCACCGTCTCTTTTCTCGTTCCTCTGTTCAGGTGGCCTCTCTAGCTACCCAATCTGTCTCCCTAAGAGAACCCCTGGAGGCATATCACTGCACTTCCTCCCGTCCTTCTTCTCCCCAATGGCTGTATATCCGAAATTCACACCGAACTTTTATTAAAGAGGCTTGAAGCCCTTCGCTGACTCTAGTTTAACTTTATTAAAAATGAACAAATAAGGTAACACCCCCAGTTCTTTTCTTGCAGACCTCCCAGGGGTAACTCAAAAGACTAGCTCCACTGTAGGCACAGACCCGCCGTGGTTCGCTGGGCCCACCGCAGTGGCACATGGTCTTGCACGGTAGAAATGCCTACATCCAACTCTCAGCATAGCCTCATCCTTTCAAACACTCCAGAGCTGTATGAGCTTGGTGAGAGGGAAGAAGGTCAAGGAGTGGCGGAAATGATCCCAAAACCTGACTGAGATCCTGTGTAGGTTGGGAACTCTGTACAGACTTGGGACTGCAGTTAGAGGAGGAAATTCTCCGGGCAGATTTGCTCTAGAGAGAGCCGGCTGTGTCCTCTGTAACCTTAGGCTCCAGTTATAACCACTGTAAACCAGGCAGGAAGCCACAGTGAGAGGTTAGGCATGCCCTGAGGAAAGGTAAACAATATCGACATTTCTGTAAAATGAGCTGGTTGCTTTGGCATACAGCACTGACTCACTAAATGTCAGCTACATTCATGGATGTTCTCGTTCCTAGATGAGACCCAGTGATAGTAATCCATATTTGTAACACACTCTCAGGTGACATGGGAGCAGTATTTTTTCAGTGTAGCTCAGAACAGTGTTCTCCAAACTGTTTTGTGCATGAACTCAGGGATTTTTTTTTCTGAAAAATAACAGTCCTTTACAAATAAGTAAATTGATACCTAAAACGTTTGTAAGTGTATATTGCTATAAAAGTCATTATGAAGAATTTATGAATAACGATACCTTAAAACAACTCTAGACATTTTAATGTAGCCAATGGTGTCTAATAAACATCTTGACTTAGGACATCCTGCATCATCTGTTTTTTAAAAGTATGAACAAATTCTGCTTTAACATTCACAACTTTCTTATGGCTTCTTTTATCTCTTAAAACATTTTAATTTTAGTCTTGCGAGCCAGGTGGTGCTGCCACACACCTTTAATCCCAGCACTCAGGGAGGCAGAGGCAGGGGGATTTCTGTGAGTTGGGGGCCAGCCTGGTCTACAAAGCATGTCCAGGACAGCCAAAGCTACACAGAGAAAAGCCTGTCTCAAAAAACCAAAAAAAAAACCAAACAAACAAAAACAAAAAAAAGAAAGAAATAAAGAAAGAAAGAAAAAAAGATAGTTTTCCCACAGAATGTTTCCAATGATACAGTTTTCTAACTGAATGCCTTCTATTAACCACCATCTCATAACTTCTTTGGACAGAAATGTTTAAAACATCTAAAAATAACATTTCAGTTATCAAAAGTATGTTGGCAGTAGGTGTACTTACTCATTTGATTAGAATGGGTAGGGTGTGCTGTTAGGCATTTTAATAAACTGTGAGCAAGTTTCCTGCAAGAAATTGTACTGTCAACTAGAACCTTCTATAAAGCTGGTTACCTCAACAGAACTTCAGTGGCTGAGGAGAAGGTGGATAGCGGCAGGTTCAGAGGCTGTCACCACTTACCTTGGGCTATCTTCAGCCCTCTAAATAGCCATCCTTTGCCCACCCCTGTGTGAAACGAAACATCCGGTGACTAACAGATAAACACCTTTTGGGTATATTAAGAAAACTACTTTCTACCAACCAAATGGCTCAGAATACCATGAGACAGGGCCTGAGGCCTACAGCAGAGGTTTCAGCCCGCCTACTTATTGTTTCTATCCACATATACACAAAGGGCCTTGCTCTGTGACTTTTATTTTCTATTACCCTAAAAACCCCATCAGTCTATCAGCATGTTGAACACAAAACATGGAATCTGGAGAAAATAAATCCAGGCCACAGGCCATGGTCACTCACATTTGGTTCCAGAATAAATTTCTGAGGTAGGTGTTGCAGGGTTGTTGGCTTGTTTGTTTTTCATAGGCAACATAATCTCAGTTATCTCAGATACCATAACTAAAGGTAACAGGTAATGGAGGAGCACCTGGGACACAAACTGCAGTAGGTTGTCTCCACACATCTCCCGGAAAGGGCCTTCTGTGTGTCCCTTGGTTTGAAGACACTTCATCTTGATTACCTAAAGTCTGAGCATCTTGATAGAAATGGTCCCATGACTATTTACTCTTCACTGAAAACTGGACGTCTGAATAGAGGGCTCAAGGAACAAACTGCTAACCAGTGATATAAAGTTTAAATAAAAGTTCAGTGATCAGTCGGCTGTCATAGGCAGTGGCCAGTCGCCAGAAGACTCAGAAGAGATCATGAGAGGGTAGGATAGTCAAGGAAGCTCATGAGAGGGTAGGATAGTCAAGGAAGCTCATGAGAGGGTAGGATAGTCAAGGAAGCTCATGAGAGGGTAGGATAGTCAAGGAAGCAAGGCCAAAACTGAGAGAAATGGGAGTAGAATCTGAAATAAAAAGCAAATGTAAGTACTTGTCCACGTGTGAAAGGCACGAGATAATTTAGTTGGAATTGTTTTCTTTAGCTCAACAAAGACCCTAAGGTAATGGCAGTGTTCTTACTGGATTGTCACAAATATGAAAATTATTTTTATTAAAAAGAAAATAATTAAGAAAAATAATTAGATGAGGTTTTTTTTGACAACTTGCACTATATGAGCTCATTACCAATATAATGGCCTGGCACTAAATGTGTATTCATCTAAAAATTAAATAATTCATAAACAAAATAAAGAGTGCACACACATATACACACAAACACACACATACCACTTTAAAGTTCCATATTCTTCCCAGGATGATCAAAATAGTAAATGTTTTAAGCTTAAATGATCTTATTTTATTCTTCTGATTGACTAGGCAATAGGTTTAATAAGAAAAAGAGACTAGCCATCGCCTAAAATGAAACTATGAATCGAATGATCTCAATTCCATCACTACGCCACAGCATCAGGAATAATGAAGGTTTAGAACGTATGTGTTCGCAAGACAATGAAAGTCACTACAGCCTCTATTATCTGCCCTCTATAACACACAAGGAACTCCAGGAAAGACTCTCACTCACTCCACTTTGACCTTACCTCCCTCCACATTAACATTCTCCCTTAGTATCCCTAAGAGGACACCCCCCCCAAACCCATATTTGGTTATGCTATTTCTCTGCCTAAAATTGCTCAATGGTCTCCAGGATTATCTATAGGTCAGTCATCACCTTGGCATACCACATAGTCCTTCTCCTACAAAGACTTGGCATCCTGCAAAACTATAGACTTAACACCAATTCACACTATACTACTTATCCCTCAGGATGGCCTTGAACTTGGGATCCTCCTGCTTCAGCCTTCTAGAGTACTTGAGAGCAAGGCCTAGTTTGCTTGTTTGTTTCTTTATAACAACCACGAGGGACCTCGCCCTCTCCCCTTCCCTCCCTTCCTCTTCCCTCCTCCCCTCCCTCCCCCACCTGTCTCTGTTTGCTCTTTCTCAGCTCCATCCCACTTATCCAGACTATCATTTTCCAAGCTGACTGTGAGGCTTACTCACCTTTCTCCATGTAGGACTCAAGTCATTCAACCACATGCCACACATTCTTCTACCAGAGCATTTAGGATGCTCAATTAAACTCTCTGAATACATTTCATATTTTTCTCCCCCTCCATTCTCCAACCTACCTACTTATACCTTGGCAACAAATGAAACTAAAAACTGAAATCACAGGGAGCTGCATCAGAGTAAGACTCTGGCTGTATTCCTCTTTACATTCCAAGCACCTATCACATTTACCTGTGCACAGTACATACTCAGTGGATATTTGCTAAGTGAATGGTGTGTTATTAAATGCATTCGCAAATGTCATACCAGCACCAATCAAGTAGATACTTATAATGTGTTAGTGTCTCGAAATAAGAGTGAGATAGAATCTCGGACTCCGATATCACAGCCATTTGCAAGTTCTAGGATTACATCATGAGATAGAATGTGTTCTCACAAAGTCACAGAAAATCCCCTAGGAGTCACATGAGCCATGCCATGGAGCCCAACACACAATGGCAGCTCTTGATCTGAATTCACTTCTACTTATCTTGAATACTGGTACACTGAAGGAGTCTAATGCTAAGGAAAAAAGGAGCACAAAAGACAGATCTGAAAAATCACTCATTTGTTTCTATTTTAACAAATTTAGTGATCTGCCATGGCCATTGTACTCTCTGTTACTTAATACACACAAAAAAAAAATGTACTAACATGTTCCTTTATCTTGCAGTCACAAGAATATCTTTGGTGGAGACTGCATTACTGAAGACTCAACATTTTCAGAGAAGGGGTTTATACAACACACATGATCAGAGCATTTATTATACATGTTCATCCTTGCATGTATAAAAATGCCATAATTAAACTCTTATGGTAGATAATAAATATATGCTAATTGTACTGGTTACTTCTGTCCAGAAGCAGCTAAAGGAAGAAAGAGTTTATTTCATCTTACAATCCCAGAAATATTGAGTCCACAGTGGTGCAGAAGGCGTAACAGCAACAGGAGCAAGAAGCAAGGCCATCATATTTCATCCCCATAGAGGAAGCAGAGACAGAGATAGAGAGATAGAGAGGCGTTTTACCCGCTGAAAGCCCACCCCTTCCCCGCAGCGATGTTCTTCCTCCAGCAAGGCTCTATTTCCTAAAGGGTCTAGAATATCCACAGGGTCATCAATTGCAAAGCAAATGTTCAAATACATGGGGAACATTTTTTACTTAAATTACCACACTGGTGAAAATTCAATTTTTCTTGGGAAACATTCAATAAATAACCAGAAAATTAGCAAATAAAATTCAAACTTACATCACAATTACATGGGAGTTACTTCTCAAAAAAGTAGAAATGGATCTTCATCAATAAATCAACCACCAATCAGATTGAAAACTACCGTGAGTCATTTTAATAAGTATATTCCTAGTGCAGTAAATTCAAATAGCACTTAGAAGTCCAGGTCTATAATAAAATTAAATAAAACCTCAGTCCAATATAATCATGAACTAGACATCATTGAAAGGAAGCCTTTTATATAAAAATTGACATCAAGCAGTCAACTATTTGCTGTTTTCTGCTTTATTTGGCAAATTCCTAGACAGTAGGGGGTGGGACATGTTGTAACATGCTACAACATTGGTGAATCTTGAGAATATTATACTGAGTGTGACATGATGACAGCGACAGAAAAATACATCCAATATATACCTCTGGCCTCCACAATTATACACACATGCACTCCTACCTGCAGACACACAAACAACACAAAGTTAATTTATTGGGATCTATTAAATTATTCCAATGGGCACTGCTTAGATTTGAAGGAAGGGACCTCATACTACTGTGTCTTCATTCGGGATGTATCTCATGTGCTTTTGTAAGCTTGTACAGTTTTCTTGCTGCTCTTATACACTTAAATGCATGTCTGGGTGTCTAGTTATAAATGGGATTTGACCTAGCATTTTTTCCTAATTGTATCAATATACCAAATATATTGGTTGTCTTATTTCTAAATGTATACTCTAATTAGTTGTAGTAATTTTGTAGTTGAGAGTTTCAGGGTTTCTTTAGACAAACTATGATGTGTGCTGTGTGTGCATGTGTGTTTGTGTTTCCTTTGTGCAACCAGGACTTGAATTTAAGGTGTTATGCACACTGGATAAGTACTCTTTCACCACATGTACCCCAACCTTCTTTTTACTTTTTAATTAATTACTTCGTGTTTGTGTGTGTGTGTGTGTGTGTGTGTGTGTGTGTGTGTGTGTGTGCGTGTAGTGTGTGTGTGTATATGCACATGCATGTGTGTGTGCGCACATGCATGTGTGTGTGTGTGTATGCACATGCATGCGTGTGTGTGTGTGTGTGTGTGTGTGTGTGTGTGTGTGTGTGTGCTTGTCTGTATGAGTACCACATGCATGCAGGTGCTTACAGGGGGCATAAGAGGGTATTGAAATCCTTGGAGCTAGAGTTACAGGTTGAAAACAAAGCAGGTCCTCTGCAAAAGCAGTTAAGTGCTCTCAAGCATCTCTCCAGCTCTTAATTTTATTTTTTATTTTTTGAACATAATGAGTGAGTTAACCCAGAAGCAGAAAGACTCAAATGGTATATACTCACTTATATCTGCATATTAGCCCAAGGGGCATGTCCCACGAAAGCCTTCACTTACCAGGAAACTGAGACAGAGGAGAGAACATTCTAGTGGGACTCTAGATGAGAGAATCATGGGAGAAAGGCAAAGTAGAAGGACCCAGAGGGTCCTAGAAGCCTACAAGTAGAACATTATGATAGGCAGATTTGGGCCCAGGGGTCCCGCTCAAACTAAGGCACCAGCCAAGGACAATACAGGCGGTAAACCTTAAGCCCCTACCCAGATCTAGCCAATGGACAGAACACTCCCCACAGTAGAGTGGAGAGTGGGATATGACTTTCTCACATACTCTGGTGCCTCACCTTTGACCATGTCCCCTGGACGGGGAGACCTGGTGGCAATCAGAGGAAGGACAGCAAGTTACCAAGAAGAGACTTGATACCCTATGAGCATATAGAGGGGGAGGTAATCCCCCTCAGGAACAGTCATAGGGGAGGGGAATAAGGGGAAATTGGGAGGGAGGGAAGAATGGGAGGATACAAGGGATGGGATAACCATTGAGATGTAACAAGAATAAATTAATAAAGGAGGAAAAAAAAAAAAAAAGAAAGTGTCATACCATGTAGCCTAACTTGTAATTAAGGATGGTCTTAAACTTGGCTTCTACTTTAAACTCTAAAGTACTGCTCTACCAGGTCTAGCTTATTTATTATTTTCACTTTTGTGCATGTGTGTATAAACACATGTATGAGTATGCATGCGTGAGTGTGGAGGCCAGGGGACATCGTTGGATGTCCACCTCCTTTGAGACAGAATTTCTCATGGTCCCAGAGCTCATCAATTAAGCCAAACTAGCTGTCCAGTGAGCCCCACCTACAATGGGCTGGGTTCTCCCCCACCAATCACTAACTAAGAAAATGGAGGTATTTTCTCAGTTGAGGTTCCTTCCTTTCAGATAACTCTTATTTGTGTGTCAATCTGATATAAGGCTAGCCAGCACAACAAATAACTAAACACGTGTATGAACAAACAAAAAGTCACATTTCAAAAAAACTTTTGAACATGGTTTATGGGTCCTCATTTTGGGATTCCTTTGTTAAACATCCCAACTTATGTACTATTAAGGTCACTTCATGCAAGTCATGGCAGAGTGACACAAATAGCCATAGTACACATGGTGAGCAAATCCATCACCTAGGCAGTTAAAGAAGACACAGGCCAGTCCATCTAGACACAGGACTTAAAAGCAATATCCACCTGTAGCTAACACACTCTGTGAGCCATGGATGGGGAAATCAAAACTCAACTTACAGTAAGCCAATAAAATCTTGAAAGATATTTTTAGCTCTCCCTGACTGATGAAGCAAGAATGTCTGACTCACCAGGAAGAGCTCTCTCACTTCATAAAGATACAAAAGCAAATGAGGAGCAGACTAGAGGGCAGGCAGATCCTCACTCAGGTGAGGATTGAGCTGATCTACAATTCTCTCCATAAGCTGTTCTCTTAGTAGTTCTGAGCTGTTCCAAGCTTCTGGCAGTCTAAGTCCCAGCAGATGCCACCTACGCTGGCAGCTTGTTCATGGTAACTTCAATACCTGTGCTGAGTTCTCTTTTTCTCCAAAATCCATGGCCACCCTTACACCCAGAGGACAGTATTTATGGCATTCCCAGCCTAGCTCGGAAGCGTTAGCAGTAGATAAGGTTTTTCTAGATGCACAGAGGAAGAGAAACCCAAGGTCCACAGTTCACATCGGAAGACAAGGGCGCTTTTGTTCTCCATAGCTCCCCTTCCCCCTCCTAGGAGCAATTAAGAGGTTGACAGTTCCAACAAGTGACACCATTTTTAATTCCCCACAAACTTTAACCTCATTTTCTCAGGATTTTGAGACATGCCATGATAAAATTTTGAGAAATTCCATCAATCACAGAACAGAGTAGGAGAGGAGTGAGTGTCAAGAACAGAATTCTCTCATGATCATAAAGACACAAAGATAGCGAGAGAAAACCAGAGGGCAGGCAATCCTCACTGGATCTGGGGGAACGCACAGATGGGCTGGGCATCAGGCACACCATACAGTGGTGATGGCATCGTGTTTGTCAGTAGCTTTTGGTTATCACTACATTGTTTTATTAATCTTTTTGAGATTTATTTATTGTTATATTATGTATATGAATGTATGTCTTTGTACATGTCTGTGCAGCATGTGCATGCAGCACCCTCAGAGGCCAAAAGAGAGTGTTAGATACCCTATAATTGTAGTTACATACTGTTGTCAGCTACCATATGGATCCTAGGAGTCAAACTCTGGTCTTCTAGAAGAGTGGTTAAGTGCTCATAACCAATGAGCCATCTCCAGCCTCCATTACTATGGTTTTAAGGATTTTCAAAATACTTAGAATCACTAAGAAATGCTGATAGAAGGAATCTTTGTATTCAGTGAGTCCAAATGTGACCTGAACTGGGACAATCTCGGGTCTTGAGAAGAAAGTCTCCAAAAGCCATGAACCTTTAGTCATTAGACTGTTAGAAACGTTCAAGAAACAGAAAACTAACCCAAAAAACAAACTCAAACAAAGCATTTATTTTTAAATTATGTGTCTGGATATATAATTAGGTAAATACAAGACACATATATATGTACATATATAAATATACATTTACGTATAAGCAAATATTTCTAAAAATTGTAAAATGCTCTGGATAGAGTTTTCTAAAATATGTGCAAACAGTAAGCATTTTCGTTCCCACTTCACACTGACTTACAAGGTAGTACAATCCCAAGGAAAAGTCCAAAGAAGATTTGCTCTGGGGAGAGTTTCAGAAGAACAGATCCATCAGAGAAGCCAAAAATATCTTTTTTTAAGTATGCAGAAGAACTGGGGGTGCTGCCCTGTGAGGTATCTGAAGCACCAGAAAGATGCAGAGGCCAAGATGCAAATACAGCCAAGGGAAGTCCAAAGCGGACATAAACTTATCTCAGGGAGAGGACAGTTACTCTAAAACCCTGCTGTGAAATCAATGCACAATTCAGGGGGAAGAAATCTTAGATCTCTGACTCAGATTGTGCTCTGAATTAAATTCTGTTGTGAAATGGAGGGAAAGAAGAAAAAGAAAAGAAAAGAAACAGAAAAGTCATTTAAGGAATGCAGGCACTGTACCTACACAGGGACCCGTTAACTTGCCTCTGGAGGTCTGCTGTCACCGTTCTTTCTGACCTGTCTCTTAAGTGGCTCCAGATGATCTGTATTCTCTTTGAATTTGGTCAGAGGGAAACAAGACAGGGGGACTCAGTTAAAAACAACACAAGACCATCTACAGCTTGGATCAATAGCAAAGGGTGGTATCAGGAGAAAGAATTCCAAGAGGAAAATGGAGTTTGTTGCAGCGACAGTCCCAGCCCAAGCCTGGAGAAGTGGGAATAAAATGCTCTGTTTACTCAAAGTTACTGTGAGATGTTCAAAACACAAGATAGGCTCACACTGACAACAGCAATATAGGGAGGCTCAGCACAAGACATGGCAGAGCGCTTCAGGCACAGTATGAACTAACACCGGGAATTCCAAACTCAATGTGTCTGTAGACATCAACTCTGGCCCCTGCAGAAGGAAGTCCACTGAGTGACAGCTCTCGACTAGCATATCACCAAGGCTTCAAGGGCTCAAAGAATGAAACTAACAATACACTTAGTATGTGCACAGGACAACCTGCAGCAGTGGATGCTCCTGCAGAACTCAAAGGCTTTCCTGCCAAGAGAAGTGTTTGCAGTGTCCAGAGCTGGGGAAGCTACTGGTAACTATGTAACAGCAGGACCGGCTATTGGCAGTGGTGATGAGGAACCACTGTGGAGAACCCTCATAGACTAAGAAGACTCTAGAAACCACTATTTCAAATAACAGACTCTCCTGTATTAGGTCCTTTCCTTTTCATCCTGAACAAAATTTAATCTGTAGGATTAAGTCATTTCTTAAGACTTGTGATGATGAAAAGTCAGTAAAATGGCTGAGGGTATCCCTGCGTGGGATAGGGAAAACTCACGGAAATGGCTTGGACTTAGGTAGACTGACCAGTTCTCTCAACAGCACTGAACTGCAACAGTACATGTGAAACAGAAAGACTAAGGTCTTGCTCTCATGTTTCTTTAGATTGGTGACTAAAATATCCTGGGAATAACAAAGTATATGGAAGATGGTAAAGCCCAAGTCTTTGGATACCTTGAGTTGCCTTCAATCATTTTTCTGTCTCTAAGCTCATGGAGACTGGCTGGTTTCAGTGTGTTTCTCCAGGGACAGGGAAGCTGATGGTGGCAGGGGAAGGGATTCACAAAGTACGTCCAGTTACACACCAAACTCTTACAGGATTTCAGTTTACTCCATAACAAAGCTGAAGATAAGCATGGGGGGGGGGGCACAGAGGAAGGGGGGTTGGATTAACTTTCTCCAAATTATCAATGAGGTACAAAATGTGTGCGGTATCTTCTAGGGAAACCATATCCCCTAAGATACATTAGTACTAGAAGGCTCCCAGGCAGCTGAGCACCAGACACAGAACAAAGTACTGTCACCAAAGTACTGCCACTAAGGCTCCCAGGGAGTGCATGGCCAGCCTGCTGTCTTCCTGCACCACCCAATGGAATTATAAGCTTTCGTTGGCCCCCTTCCCACCAGCTGGCTCATTTAAGGTCTCAGTGGTTCTGACAACACATGACAGAAGGACCAGAAACCATTGCCATGGTTAACTGGGATGAATGCCCTGTGGGCCTCCAGAAGTGGAAACAACGAGGTAGCATAAAGCAAAGAGTAAGGAGCAATTCAAATAGGACTAGACTGGATTCAAGAGGCATATGACATTGACTTATTTGCCTACTCAGCAAATGACTCACCAAGGCAAGGAAGGTTGCCATGATAATGCTAATCATATCAAGACTAAAGGAAGTCCCCTCAGCCACAGTCAGAGGGGAGGGGAGTAAGGGGAAAATGGGAGGGAGGGAAGAATGGGAGGATACAAGGGATGGGATAACCATTGAGATGTAACAAGAATAAATTAATAAAAAAAAATAAAAATTTTTTAAAAAGCTCTAACTTAGGAATTAGGACTCATTGTATTCTATTTCGTTTTGTTAGCTCAGGCATATCTCAGGGCATATAAGCACTCACACTATACCATGATAAGCAAATAACCTGGTGGTTGGGTCAACATTGTGATCATAGACAGCATTCCAATTTGGGAAAAATGCTTGTATGCCAGAACACTGAGGCAGCTATACGTATGTTCACTGAGGATGAGGCATTTTTTCATCCTAAAAGAAAAGTAGTGCAGAAAAATAACATGCTGTGAAGTAGTTACTGTCCCAGAGAAAAACCACAGGTTTATGACTGGGTATGTGCAGCTAGACACCACATCCAGACTCCCTCGCAGTGTGTGTGTTCTCAACCACTAACACCTGACATTACACAAAAACCTACTGAACCAACGTAACTCTGAGCCGCCTACAGAGTGAAGTATTTTTCCATAATTGTGTAAACTGAACTGAATATGCATGCTAATCAACAAAAGTAATAATAAAAAGCCACGTATCAGAGAGGAACAAAGGGAGGGCTTCGCTTCACTTTCTGAAAATCACTGCAATGAACTGCTGACATGTGGGAAAAATGGGAAGAGACACAAATGTTAGGAACGTGGAGGACGTCATGTGGCTTAACAATGGAGATCGCTCTGTCCCGTGGGGAAGAGAGAAAATGGAAAATGCAAAGTCCTCAGGCTCACAGAACAGACCAAGGGTTGAAAATGATTCTTTCCTGCCAGAGAACTTTGCCTCTGAATATTAACCAGAACTGAAATACAAAAGAGTGGTGTTTAGCGAAAGCCGGTCTGGGTGTCTCAGATTTCACTTTTTTTTTTCTTTTTTTCTTTTTTCCTTCCTACCTTATGAGCTTAGTTAAGGGAAAACTCAGTAGAGACCAGAGATGCACTCCAAGCACAGCAGCCTCCATGTTGTAATACAGCTCAAGTTAGCATGGGCCAAGACCCGTTCCCAGGACATCCTAGCCCAGAATCTCAAGGTGAACTCACTTCAGGGAAGTTCACTGAAGATTGAAACCGGAATGTGACAGTGAGAAGCATTTCTTCCTTGGAGCTTTCAGAAAGCTTTTTAGCACCTGCCAATTTCTAGTTAATCTTTTCATTTAAATCAATGCACTGTCACCATATTTTCAAGTGGCAGTCCCTGGGTACCACAGATAAGCCTCCAAATATCAGGAAGAAAGTAAAGAGCTTTCAATAACACTCAACCCCCTTCCCTCACCACACACGCAATTAAAATATATACATATCTAGTTTTCTAGTGATTTTTTTTTTCCATGTGAACCTTCCACTTAGAGAGTCTTATTCCATGCAAAGAGACTCAAACCTTCCTGGGAAGTTTTCCAGAGGGTTGGATTGCTTTAAAATTGGACATGCATTAAATGAAGCTTTGTCTAACAACAGTGAGCGAGTAACTGATACCGCATCTGTATGTTCAGTCTGCACAAGGTTCCTTTATCTGGGAAGCTTTACTCAGAGACAAACAGAACATCAGATTACAGTCCTGGAAAATCATACTCGCCTCTTCGAGCACGGCTGCCAGCTCACACAAACATTAAATGTGCACCAGCCACCTTCTTACAGAAGAATTTGTAATCTACCTACTACGTTTCACTCCCCAAAGGCATTCCTCCCTGTCATGCACGCCCCTTTTCATTCATTCCGCTGCCATTGCCTCTCATCCCTAAGAACTTCAGTGGCAGTAAATGTGCAAAGTGGCGTGCGTTAATGCCCAGACCAAAGCTGGAAGAAGCCTTCTGCATTATAAAGTATGATGAAACCAAACCCCCAATTCTGAGTCCTCTGAACTGGAACTAAAAGCCACTGCAGGAAGAGCTTCATCCTGGGGTGCCAGGTTCCCTTCCCATTACCTGCTTCGGTGTACTTCAGTCCCACTTTTTCTTCTGTGTCTTTTGTCTTTGGGGGTGGCCAGACAGCTTGGAGTCTGCCTGGAGTCCTGTCGTCCTGCTCTGTGGGGCTCTGGTCAGGCTGTGCAAAAACAGGCAAAGAATAATTTAAGGGAAGTGTGGCCAGAGCCATCTGATTCTTGAAAACACGCATCCTAACACTGGTCCTAGTATCGATTTTAATGGCCAGTTGCACGTTGCTCCCATTATTGTTAATTGAGCCGTCTTAGTACAAGATGATCTTTTATCCAGAAGGGTAAAGCATCGGTTGGGGTAAAAACTAAAACAAAAAGACAAAAACAAAGAAAAAACCAAACCAAACAAACAAAAAAAATCTCAAGGCTACCTAACATGCAACCCTTTATGTACTATTTTTGTTTTTCAGCTATTTTAAAGGGCACATGTAAACTCTGAACTGCACAAACAAAAGCAAATACATTATCATGTGGCACATTTATAGGAATATTTACAAATATACTCCAACTCTGCACTACTTACAATAAGGACTAAGTTTGCGTTTTCCATGAACATTAGCACCTAACTTTAATTTTTTCTTATTATACAACAAAAGAGATCGACTCCATGCTCAATTTTTTTAAAAGAAGTTGAATTTTGCAACTAGAATGTATGATGTATTTAGATTTAACTACAACCTATGAGAATTTTTTTCTACAAACTTTATTTTTCAATCGTAATTAAATATACAAGCAGACCTGATAATCCTATGCTGAACTGATGTTTGACAAGAAATTCTATCGATTGTTCCCATAAACTTTTAATGCCAAATACTCCCTGGTCATTATAAATTTACTCTGATTTTTTTAAAATAATTACATCTTTTATTAGCTAGATTCTCTTGTGTTCTGACTTCATTTATTCTTTCCATAAGGGTTAGAGGTAGGTTCTTCTTTTTGTATATGGGGAGAGAGACTCAGAAATTATGACATTCACACACCATAAATGACAAAATTGGTATTAAAAACCAGTTCTCATTCTAAATTCAAGAACACTTCAGTGACACCATAAACACATATTTTGCTAAATGGCACACTTCTAAAGGGCAGCCTAGTGTTCACAAGCGTATAACTGAGTGAACAAATCCTTATAAATCTGGGTTATACTTGCACATCATGTGCATCACTTCCCCATGTTAATGTTTTATAAACACACTGACCACTGATGCTTAAACTCAGGGTACCCAGTTTCCCTTCCTTCCCACAAGTCCCACAGATCATATCTACATTACATTACATTAAAAAAACAAACAAACAAAAGAAAAACTTCTGTCCAACTTAGTAGTCGTCTGCAAGACAGATTTAATGATATCATTATCATTTTTTAACCCAAACCAGTAATAATAATAATGATAGGCAATTAAGATTCATTCATTTTAAGAGGAAACCTAGAAAGAAAAAAATTAACAGCAAAATGCAGAACCCAATTCTACATACACTTTTGGGATCAGAAGGGCTGTCTGCTGGCTTTGACTTGGACCTTTCGAACACAGCGCGTAGCGATTCCTTCTCGTGCCTCATCTTTCGCTTAAGAGCTTCCAGTTCAGAGGTGTCAGCTGTGGTCCCCTTTTTGGGGGGACGGATGAATAAGGCCTTAAAGGCCTCCAGGGCAGTCTCTGGTGGCTTTGCCTTCACCTGGCCACCCTGGCCACGGGCATCTCCAGAACTCCTGTGGCTCTCTTGGTCAGTGCTGTAGCCCATCTCGTCAGTCCCTCGGAACTCGGGGTCCGCTTCCTTCGGTTCGGTTCTTGGCATGTCGATGTTGAGCAGCTGAGAAAGCTGCTCCAGGAGAGTGGGAGTGGCCTTCGGATCAGTTGCTCTACCCTGGCTCTTCACTGTCTGCGGGCCTCCCTGCACCAGAGACTTCTGAACAGGCTGGGTCAATTTGAGCAAAGCCAGGTCCCCATCCTTGGGTCTGATTTCAGTGATGGTCTCTCCCGCCTCTGCAGCAGGCCCCTTCTTCAGCACACGGAGCCCACTAAAGAAAGCTGGGAGCTGGAAGGCCTTCTCTCCAGGAGCTTCCCTTTTAGAAACTGTGCTCTCAGTGCCACCAACGGTCTGGTCTGTTGCCACTAAGGGTGGGATGTGAGACCCTGCTTCTATAACCTGGCCTTGCCTGGCGCTGTGCTCGGCCGGATGGCTATTGTCTCCAGCAGGTTCTAGCTCGCTGCTTGTCTCAGGTAAAGTTCTCTGAGAGTTTTCAGCACAGAGTTCTGCATCATCAGTATCCCCAGTGCCCATCTTTTCTCCCGAATCACCTGGTCTTTCTTGGGGCTCTTGAGAAGGCTCAGATAAAACATCAGTGGTGGACTCCCCTGTATCAAGGCCGCTTCCTTCTTCTGCCTCCTGGCCTCCATCTTCTGAGTCAGAGTCACTGGTGGTGTGAATCAGGGTTCCACGGACCCAAACGACTTCCTCGCTGTCCACACTCACAGAGGCAGGTGAAAGCAGCTCAAGGCCAGGGGAAGAGGTGTCTGAGTTGGCTTTCCCCTGACTTCCCTCCGATCCTGTCTCCGCCCTTGCTGACTTCTCATCCTTTTTAAGATCAGGTGGCACTGGAGCCTCTGCTTGTGGCAGATCTGAGCCTTTGCTGGGATCATCCCGCTCAGGAGCGGGACCCACCTCTAAACTGCGAAATGCCTTCAGCACAGCATCTTCCTCTTCAGGATCCAAGGAGTCCAGTTTACTTGTAAATCCAAACAGGGATTTCATGGAGAATTTACTCAGGATCGACTGAGCCATCTCAAGTCCGGCTTCAGATCTGTCTGGTTCCAGCACATCTCTGCTGCTGAGAGAGTTTCCAACCTCCTCCATGTCCCCGCAGTGCCCTTGACAGAAGTTCTGCCTTGTGTTACCTGCCCTGCTCTCTCAGTTTATCCGCGCCATCTGCTCTTGACTTACAGGACAGGGAGCGACAGGACCGGGGAGGGAGCCAGGCTTTCAGCAACTCAGAGAACACACTTGGTCTCTTTCAGGTCACTGCGCCCTCCCTTCCGGTTTGCTCTTTGCTCGATGCCGGCGTGCCCAGGGCAACTTGTTAAGTCTGAGCAACACTATGCCCCAAAGCAGCTGGCGCTGCACACCTTACTACACATGGGCAGGCAGTCTGCTCTTCTGGACTTCCGTATTTACTCCCCAGGACAAAAGGCTTCTTGTCGCAGGCAAAGTCAGTCTGTCCCTTAATCCCAGCCCAGGACTAAAGGAGGAGCTCCGCCCAGAGCCTACGAGTCTCCTGGTGGCATTCAACTTCCTCATTGGTGAGCAAGTTGAGGTTCCTAAAAGTGCTGAGCTGGCAAGCTGGTCCTGACAGCCCGGAACCACCCCCTGGTACAGCCCAAGAGATTCCAAAGTGAATCAGCAGAAAATGACCTAAGGACTTCTAAAGTGAGCCCACTTTTCCATCTGCATCATAATCAGAGTCCTGGGCCAGCCAGGCCCCAAACCCAGCAGTTCGCTTACATCAACAGCCTCTAACAAGCCCCTAATCAAAGACAGGAAGCAAAGAAAAAAAAAAAAAAGATCCTCTCAGAGCAGTTAATTTACTGCCCTTGGAATGTCTTCTGTTTGTAAATGCTTTCCTTCAGCTAGCCAGCAGGTTTCATCTGGAATGCAGATTTTCTCTGACTGCTGGGAAGGAAAACCAACTGGACTGGTTTCAGATTACCACCGTTTTTAGCTCTGCCCTGCCTGGGTGCTCTACAAACAGGTACTTAGAAAAGCACGCCCACCACACCCAGCGTCCACCTACCAAAGGGCAGCAGAATAAACAGCCCTAGCTCTGTGGGAGTGACTTCTGAGTTGTGGACCAACCTCTGGTTTCTTTCTGTGCCACAGCAGTGAGTGACTCCCTCAGTGAGTTACAAATCCCAGTGGCAGAAAGGACTTTTCTCTGCTTTGGTGTTGTAACCAAATAATTGGACCTGGCATGGCACGATTTTAGCACACAACCTCCTTTCTTGGACCAAGTCATTCACCCAAGATCCCCCACGGATCTCTACTTCTGTAAAGGTCTAAGATATGTATCAGTTCAGTCTCCACTGTCCATTTTGTGCAAAATAGCCAAATCAAAGCAACCCAGCACAGATTAGATAAAACAGCATATAACTCTGAGGGTACGGGATAGGGGGATCCTAGATGTCCAGTTACCTCTGGGACAGCTTCCTGTCAACCCCAAAAGTCTGAGGGATTCTGGTTGCAATAACGCATTTTTAACAATGTATGCCTAAAAAAAAAAGGAAACTGCAAATAAAGGGGGTATATAGTCCACCAAACCTTATAGGAAATTACAAACCCTAATTGGTTCCAACACTGACATTTTGGGAATACTAACTGACCTCACAGGACTTTAAATGACAAGGTGCTAGGAGTGTAGCTCAGTCAGTAGGATGTGTGCGTGCCGAGTTTGCACACATAGCTGTAGACTCAGTCACCAGCACAGCAAAACAACAAAATTAAACAAAACAAAGTAAACAGCAGGGCAGGGCAAAAGAAAAAGAAAGAAAGATCTGAGGGTGCCTTTTACATCTCTGATAAACGCTTCCTGCTCTAGAGGACATGCCGCTTGATAAAAGTCTGTCTTCTCTGAGACCGAAGAGATCATCGCTCCCCTTTCATGAGCTGCACATACAGAACACAGCAATAGGGCTACAAGAATAGGGAGAGGGAACACGAAGACACACAGCTTGGCATGCTTGGCGCTTTCCTTTTCTCTGAGGATGTGTTATGTGTTCAGATATAACTTAGGACTGATTTCCAGAGTAAGTTTTCAGGCACTTCAACAGATTTGGGCAAATATATACGCTGGCAGGGCTGGTAAAGTGTGTACCATAGCACTGGTACATAGACATACTAGGTTTCAGCATTATTCACATGTGTCAACACGGTTTCACAGAAAATGGACCAGGAGACGGTTGGACTGATACCCTCTGCGCTAGATAGTAAGGCTTTATCAGATTTATTTTAAATTAAGAAGTCAAAGTCAAGAGAAGGTAACTGAGCAGAGTTTCACCGAGTATCAGGTGGGAAGGAAAACAGTAATACCTAGATTGGGCATTTACTATATGCCCAAGCATTGTAGGACATGCTTTGCATTAGATACAGACAGCTGCTACAGCTTGGAATTTCTCCTGCTAGAAAACCGATACACAAAAAGACTAAATAACTCATGTTTACAGGGTCGATAATCCAAGGAGCCAGGATTTGACTAGAGGATTCACACTTAACCATCCTCTAGAATCCCAAAGCAGGCTTCCTACCCTCACAGGATACCACACATGTCAGGGTCTTAAAAGACTAAGGCGGTAGACTCTTATTACCATCTGAGGGATACTTTCTTCTTTGGGATGACACAGACATGGAGGTCACAAAAACTTATTGACAGAGAATGACTTTGCCTTTCCATTGCGGGGATGGGGGGTGGATCTTTAGGGCAAAATATTTAAATATTTATTCAAATTATTTATTTAGGACAAATTATTATAGAAAAGCCAAATGGAGGGAAAATGAGAGAAATTTCTGGCAGAGGAGTTTCTAAGAGAGGAAAATGCCTCTGAATTCTCCTTTTTGAGAAGCTTTGTAGGGTACAGCAGAAACTGGGCAGAGGATGGGGTCATCTCTACTGATATTAACTTTCTGGGTTTTCAAGAGCGAAGACAATGGTAGGCCTAGACTCACTATGCACTATGCACTATGCACTATGCACACCGCCATGGCCCTGCCAGGGAGATGATCACTAATGTGCATGGGCTGCCAATGCAGTCAGGGGAAGAGGAAGCCTCTCTATTCCTGACTCCAGCTTTGACCTTGACTGTCTGCTAGCTGTTAGTCACTTGGCCAACGTTACTACCTTCAGACTTTGCAAATGTTTCGGGACTGCCAATTACACAAGGCTGTGTTTATTCTCTTATTTAGGTGACCAGCTTGGAGCTTTACCATGGCAGAGTTAAAGCCATCCCAGCCACTAAGGGGTAGCTGCCTCGGTTGCCTCATATTTAGCTCCTTATCCACAGAGTGCTCTGAGGTGCCCTCCTAGCACAAAGCTTCTAGTTAGAAGCCATCCTTTCTTATAGTTAGTCTGTCACAATCAGGTGCATTAGGAGCAAGAATTTACAAAAGGACAATACCGCTTTGAAGTCATTCCTCAAGAGCTTCAGTGCAGCCTGCTGTTGGTGGCCCAGAGCTCTGTTCTTTCTCTTCTTCCCTGTCTAGCTTGGTTATCTCAGACCCCGCTACTAGACCTCTTCTTATTCAACTTCAGTTGCCATGTTAACCTTTAACCTTCTGTTTAACTGCAGTCTCTGTTCCCATCATTACGTATATCCACAGCTTGCACTATCTATGATGGGTCCCTTTCCATTACAAAGTACAGAGAGCTATCTATCTTCTGTATCAAAATAAATGCAGATAGAATAAAGGGTGAGGGTGGACTGTACTAAGTCCCAGGAGTACCATGAATTCACCAAATGAAATATAACGCAATGTTGGGAGAGCAGAAGAAATTATGACATCTAAAATTGTGAAGTTTCATCTAAAAGGAATATAAGATTATGGAAGGATATGTATAAATCTGAGGCTGAATTGGGACTTTCAGTAACGACAAGTCAAACCTTTTGACCTCATTTTAAAGATGAAGCCAAGAGGAGTTAAACAGCCACTACCAGCCTCACAAATGGCAACTCTAGAAAGGAAATGAGATTCCCCAGCTTTTTCCCGCCCTGCAGCACATTGCCCAATGGCCAGGGGATCTTACCCATCACTTCTCACATCTTCTAACTCCTTACTTCTAACTAGTTCAGAGTAATGTGAACTAAACCTGAGAGTCCACAGTTATGTAAGTTAAGCCTAAGCCCTCCCTAGGTATCTCCTAAAGTATACCAGCCCCAAGTAATAGCTATCAACTCCTTCTTCTAATCAGTTGAACAGAAAACAGGCCATGTAGCCAGGCAGTAATGGCCCATGTCTTTAATTCCAGCACCCGAGAGGCAGAAACAAGTGCCCCTCTGAGTTCGAGGCCAGCCCAGTCTACAGAGCCAGTTGCAGGATAGCAAGGGCTATCCAGAGAAACCCTGTCTTGAGAACCAAAACATAAGCAAACAAATAACAACAACAATAAAACTACATATACACTTTGTAAGGATGAGTCCCAGTGATTAAGGCCTTCTCCTATTGAGCAGTAAAAAATAGTTATAAGACTGGTTCCACCATAGAAACTGGCTACATATTGACAACAATGTAAAAACAATTAAAAGGAGAATAAGGTTGGACAAGCAGTTGAACTTGACCAGAGCAAATTATGCATGATCCTTCTGTGGACAAGGGCTGTGTGCAGAGTTGAGCATGGTTCTGGTTCTTAGGCTCCTTCCAAGCTCAGCACCTATAAGATTGTTCCTGGACAAACAACATAGGCTCCCTGTGCTGCAGCTTTTGTCACCTGGAGACTGATTAAAACAACAGTACCCATGTCATGTTGACTATGACGATTACACAAACAACTATATGTGTCTGATATTCCCCCTCCATACCTGCTCACAGTACTTCATGAGCACTGCAGGCTTTCATGGGAAAGAAACGACTTTCTTAGTGATGTCAACCCATATATAACAGACTAGTGTTTTGTTTTGTGTTTTTGTCAGTAGGAAGCAAGCATTTACAGTACAAGCAAGGAGTTGCTCACTGCCAAGAACCCAGAAACCATGCACTTGGAAAGAGGACTAACGGTCTCCCAAGTCACTGTCTCATCTACTCTCCAAGTGAATTAGACTCCAAAGTCAATTCTTTCAAGGGATTCCTTTGAGTGTTTCAGGGCCAACGCTTTCAGGGTTGGATTTTCTATCTCTTTCACCTTTGGAGAGTGATTAGCTTAAGGGTTTCTCAGATGATTCTGCAGAAGGTCACTAGGTTCACTCTATTCTTTATTATTTTTCCTGGTCCAAGATGATTTTCAAACCAACTCAACCATTTTTGGGTTGGCCTCCCAACTCAGATCTGTAGATGTGGAGTGTCATTTTATTCCTCTCTCCAATGTCTGATAACATATAATGATAGCAAGCCTGTAAGGACAATCACAAATTTGAGATTTCCCATCCTCGCTATGCCATGACAGCTCTGAAGCTTTTATTTTTTTGTCTTTAAGTCAATTCGTTAGACTTCAAAGGTGCTACTCTATTTATAATTCTTTACTCTTACAGATGTGAAAAGTACGATCAAGTTGGACATTACACGGTTGGTACAGTTCTTACTATCAAATATTTCTAAGACTGAATTCCTCCAGGTAGTGTCAAATATCTGAAAAGGGGACTCACTTTTAATGACAAAATGATGGGGAATAAAAAACAACCCTGTGATGTAACTTGTATGGCTGGGGGTGGGGAGCAGCCATTAAGATACAGAATTTCATGGGCCACATTTCTGAAGGATCTTGGGGGTTTTCCAAAGCAAAGGAGAAAAGCTTTGCTGTGCCACAGGGACAACTGTGATAGAAGCCATAGAGTCTGTGGAGAAATCATTTCAAAGTTGATTCTGGTACAAGCTACCAAGAGGGTCTGGAATCTAATAAGCTACTTTTACCTAATGCTGTTTGCTTCTTCTCTTTCCCAAGAGCAACACCAGATAGCTCTTTGGTGCTATGACTAGGTATCTGTTTCCTTCCTTCCTTAATTATTATATTATTACATAGCATATGTAATTATGGAACTCAGTAGGACATTTTCATACATGTGCATCACTATACTTTGTTCACATTTCTGTCCTTCAACTCAACGGGCTCTTCCTGCTCCTCAGGAGAACTCGACACCACTTTCTCATGTACATGACATTGATAGAGAAATGGAGTTAACATTTAAAAAAAATCTAGATTCTGCATATGAGAGGCAAATTTGCAATACTTGTCTTGCCTTTTCTTTTTATCATTACCTAGTTATCCTGAGAATTAGTTCAATTCCCAAATTCTAACTCCCTAAATCCGTTATATATTTTTTAAGCTTAAAGGAGTAAATAGAAAAAGCTATGGAGGGTGGAGATATATCTACAACAAAATGAAGATGGGAATGCTAGCTGTGGTAGCATGTATCTATAATCCCAGCATTTGAGATGTGGAACCAATACAAAAAAAGATAGAGAGCAGCCTGGGCAACATAGTGAGTTCAAAGCCAGCCTGGGCTGCATCCCGAGTCCCTGTCTCAAAATACAAACCAAGAACTAAGTAGGTACCAAGCTCACTGGTAGGATGCTTGCTTAACACATCAATATGGTAGATTCAATCCCTAGCATCACAAAGAGGAGGATGGGAAGGGAAGGAGGTAAGGAGGAAAAGATAGATGGATGACAGAAGCATGCACAGAGGAGGAAGGTGGAGACAACCAGTGTTTCTGAATGCCACTGAGGTCCAAAGCAAGCCTTATGCATGACAGATTCTTTGTGTAATTTTTCTTATGCCTAAATTTGCCCTACAATACTCTGAGAAAGGCTCTTTAGTCCCACTTTTTAGATTAGCTCTGCTCAATGCAAGTGTGTACAATAAAGAAAATATTCTAATTCTTGCCCTCTGAAACAGTCAACAACAGCCCCACTCAGGTGGTCTCTATGCACCTAAAACACGGCCAGTGACTAAGAACTGAAGTTTTTTAACCATACTTCATTGTACTTCATTTAAACAGCCCCACGTGCTAAGCAGCCACTGCACACTGCTATAGATGCTGCAGGGTGTTTCCAAGAAACTAGATCAAGTCTGAGATTAGATTCCCAAGGAATGGCAAAGGCAGTTTTTGTACTGGATCTATCTAATTATAAGTGTTTCCTATTTTGCTGTGTGTGTCCACAGTTTTTTTTTTAAAGCTATAGTGTAGCAGTTTTCTATTGAAACGCTAAAAGGGAGACAAAAGAGATCACCTTAAAAAACAAAAACAACAAAAAACAAAAACAAAAAACAACCCCAACTTTTGTTTTAATTCCTTTAGTCTGGTAACTCAATGCCGCTCTGTTTCCTTACTGTGTTGGCTGCTGTTTTGTTTCCTTGACACAGTTGGAGTCATCTGAGAAGAGGAGTCTTGTGGTGGTTTGAGTTAGAATGGCCCCGTAGGCTCACAGTCATTGGTTGGTCAGCAGAGAGTAGTCCTGTTTTAAACAGGTGTGGCCCTGTTGGAGTAGGTGTGGCCCTGTTGGAAGTAGTGTGTCACTGTGGGTGGGCACTGGGGTTTCAGACGCCCATGCCACGCCCAGTGCCTCCCTCTCTTCTTGCTGCCTGTGGATCCCCATGTAGAACTCTCAACTTCTTCTCCAGCACCTTGCCTGCCTGCACGCTGCCATGCTTCCCTCCGTGTTGATAATGGACTAGATCTCTCAAATTGTAAGCAAGCAAAAATTAAATGCTTTCCTTTAAAAGAGCTGCCATGGTTATAGTATCTCTTCACAGCGATAGTAACCTTAACAAAGACAAACCTCAACTGAAAAAAAAAATTGCCTTTATCAGATGCCCCAAGACTGTGGGGCACGGTTCTTGATTAATGATTGATGTGGGAGGACCCCGCCCACTGTCTTCTACAGGATAATAAAGCAGGTGGAGTAGGTAAGTAAGAAGCATCCCTCTCTGGCCTCCACTTAAGTTTCTGTCTACAGGTTCCTGCCCTGAGTTTCTGCTCCCACTTCCCTCTGCAATAGACCGTGATTGTGATGTGAAAGCCGAAATATAAGCCCCTTTCTCCCCAAGCTGCTTTTGGTCATGGACTTTTATCAAAGCTATAAAAAGGAAATTAAGACACTTTGCCTCCTAGCTCATTTAGTAACTGCACAACAAATGTCCAGCAGAAGGGAAGGACTCCAGCAATCCACACGAATGCCAGGCTCTACTATGACTTATAGACACTAAACTCTTAACCCTTAGGAAATGTTCTACCTGCCATCCTTACATAAAGTTGAGAGTCAGCACAGCCATAAGAAAAGGCTCAGGAAACTCACAACCTAAGGGTAACAGTAGAAATTATGTTCAAATTTGAAAGCAGAACAGTTCTGGTCCAGTGAATAATGTTGATGAAACTACTGACCCATAATATCATCCTCCCTGTCCCTAGGTTTTGTGATGACTTGGGTCTGAAATGCCCTGCCCAAAGCTCATGGAGTTGAAGCTTTGGTCCCTTATGAAGTAGCACTCAGAGGAGATTTAGGGAGATGACTGGATCAAGAGGGTTCTAACTTTATCAATAGATTAATCCATTCAAAGCTTGATGGGCTAGTGGACCATGGTGAAAACTGAAATGAGTCTGGACCTAGTTAGAGGAAGTAGGTCACGAGGGGTATGCCTCAGAATATTTTGTTCCTATATATACTGGCTGCCAACTTGACACAAGCTAGAATCATCAGAAAGGAGGGAGCCTCAATTGAGAGAATGTTTCCATAAGATTGGGTTGGAAGGATGCTGTAGGTCACTTTCTTAGTCAGCGATTGATGGGGGAGGCCCATCCCATTATGGATAAGAAGATCCCTAGGCTGGTGATCCTAGGTTCTATAAGAAAGCAGGCTGAGCAAGCCATGAGGAGCAAGTCTTTAAGCAAGCCATGGCTTCTGCATCAGCTCCTGCCTCTGGGTTCCTGCCCTGCTGGAGTTCCTGACCTCACTGATTCTGATAGTGAACTGTTATATGGAACTGTGAGTGAAATAAACCCTTTTCTTCTCAAGTTGCCCTGGGTCATGCTGTTTCATCACAGCAATAGTAACCCTGACTAAGACACTGAGCCTTCACGCCTCTATCTCTACCTCCCTCTATCCCTACGGACGGATGTCGGGAGTTGAGCAGCCTAACTTGACCGTGTGTATACCCAGATATACAGTCTACGCTATCACACACCTAAAGTAATGGAACCAGCTGACCACAGGCTGGCATCTCTGAAACTGTAGCAGAGAATAAGCTTGGTTTATGTCAGATATCCTAACGGAAAGCTGATTAACATAGTATGTAAATCACAGCCCCACAGCCCCTTGCCAAGAAAGACCTCTGGTGTGCTTCTTACTGAAAGGGTGCACACACACTTCGTGAAGAGGGGGTATTTTGAGTGGGTGTCTCACTTGGAATAACAATATCAATCCTGTAAGTTTCAAGCTGCACTGCCTGAGGAAGGGAGAAGAACCTCAAAGGAAGCCAGGAAATCCAGAGCCTAGAGGGTAGGAACTGATGACCTGCATACCCTAGAGAAACTACTGCCGTGTTTAACAAGTTAAAATGAATGGAAAAACCAAGAGGCATGTAAATATGTTTTATTTTGATTACATATCCATATAGGTACTTATGTCAATATATATTTAGATAAATATATTTTAGTACATGTTTGCAGGAAAAGAACTTTCTTTCTATTTAGTAATACCTATCAAAAGCTGCAGAATATTTGTAGGAAATAGAAATTTACTATAGGAAATAGTCCTAAATGTTGAGGGGCACAGATAAATACTATCTCAAAACTGAAGACAAATTCAACATTCAATAATGAGAATATGATGAAATTCTGGCATACCCGTGATATCACATAGCCACTTAAAGCTTATCTGTTTGAAATAGCATGGAAAAGCCATAAAGAAAGGAGGTTGTAATATCCAGCATGCTTGCTTAAACAGAAAATCTTTACTGAAAAAAGAATCATGAATGGTGAAAAATAAAAGAAAATACATTAATGTTTCACAGTGGTGTCACTGTGCTGAGACAGTGAGTTGCTTCTGTTCCTCCACAAGCACCTCTGTGTTTCAGATAGTTTTCAAGGACTGTGTATGATTCCGGTAATTGTTATAAATTAAGGAAAGACATAATTCCATTCACATAGAAGAAAGAAAACTAGCATTACATGCTTTATCGTATTTCCAACAAAACAAAACTATGATCATGAAAGGAAAAGGAAGCAGCTTTCAAAGTCCATTTGGGCCTGCTGTTTGCAGACTACAATCTGTAGCCCTTGCAGCTTAAAATAACTCACCAATAGATGTCACTGTTGCTCTTAGTGTGCATCCCAGCTTCGACTTTGCAAGTAAGGACGCAATTAACTGTCAGTTTGTTTGTTCCCTTTCAACTCTATACTCCGCCCCCACCCCCTCTCTCATTGCCCCCCATACCGGTGGAGGCCAGATTGTTAGATTCTGTGGAACTGGAGTTAGGCTGTTGTAGCTGCCATGTGGGTACAGTAGGATGTAAACCCAGATCCTTTGCAAGAGCAGCCAGCACTCTTAACCACTGAGACAGTTCTCCAAACCTTCAAATCTCTTTTTATGAAAACGAATGTCAAGCTAGGTGGTGGAGGCGCACGCCTTTAATCCCAGCACTTGGGAGGCAGAGGTAGGTAGGTCTCTGAATTTGAGGCCAGCCTGGTCTACAGAATGAGTTCCAAGAGAGCCAAAAAAACAATGAATATCAAATATTTTTTCTGAAATGACTACAGTGACTATTATTGGATGGTTATGAAAAAAAATCAAGTTTTACTCAATGGTTACTACCCATCTAAAACTGACAGAGCTAACACACGCCTATGAAAACCCATAGCATTACCTAGATGATCATAGGCCTAACTCACACTCACCGAACATGTAGTTTCAGATTAACATATAATAAAGCAGAGGACAAGAGATTGTAAATAGGCATCAAAATAAAGACAAAACAGAAAAAAAAAAAAAACCCCGCAGGGAACTATGGAGAAAGAGGGCAGCGAGAAATGGAATGGTTTGTCAACTCTATCGGGCCATCTAAAACTGGAAGTGGCTAAGCTTGCCTGATGCTTTGTACTGGGGACTCAATGCTTCTGTATCAGTGGCTGTGTAAATGAATGAGACCGGAGAAGCCTATGTTTTTAAATGGGTCATCCTGTATTTGGCAGGCTTCCCACCAACTTGTTGGGCTGTTATTTGAGCAGCTGGAGAGAAAGAAAGGTTTCTAGGTGTGCAGTGAAGACAGGTGACTGGAAAATACAGAGTATATCTGTCAGCCAGCATATGCTATTCATAAATTTTTAGTACAGTGATATTAAGTGACTTGCAGCAAATTGTTTTCTTCCCACAGGGAGGTTTAGGCATCGGAGCTAATGAGACAGAGTACTCTGGAAAGAAACTATAGATCAGTCACCTTCTGGCGCACAGATTTTGTCTTGGTTTGCTGGAGCCCATTGATTTTTTTTTTTTAAAACAATGATCCACAGACAGAATACAACTTCAGCAACTTTACATATATAATTTACATTTTGTACATATTAAATGAGCCTCTGCAGGACCACAAAGAACCACAGGATAAGCACAGAGATTCCCACTTACGTTGAGATCCAAGTACAATTCACTTCTGCTTGACTTTTCTTTTTCTTCGTGGATCAGAAATGGACAAGGTGGTCCGGCTCTGTAACCCAGGACCCAAGCACCTCCATCCTTATTGGAAGGGTCTTTAGCTGTTGCCTCATTGAAGCTGTCACAGGGAAAGCCTTCAGAGGCGATACCTAAGTGAACACAGGGAACAGTGTCAAATGACACAGCAGAGAGATGAAATACAATGTAGTCAGCAAGTTTGGAGATTCTACAAGGCACTGTTCCTGTTCTGGCTTCACTTTCTAGTTTATACTTCTAGAGTTTGCTGTCCTTGGAAAGGGCTTTTCCCAGCTACTCTTTGGGGATCTTCAAGCATATGCCCTCATCACCAAAAGCTCTTTCCTATGCTCCTGAGACCTGCTTGCCAGCCCAGGGTAAGAGATTTCTGCCACTCACAATAGAATCAGAGGAGAAGCCCGGGAATATAGGCAGGAATTTTCACTCTAACGCTCCATGGTGTTACTCAAGCCAAGGCATTTGTCAAAGCAACTTTTTTTCCGCCTGTTTCAGTTGTTGTCTTGGATGCTTAATGACTCTGTCTGCTAAAGTTGGCCTAGTCCTGGAAGCTTCTTAGCCCTCTTACAATCTAACCTAGGACTAGACTGTTTTCAGCCTCTGAGACTTACTTCTTAATAAGCTCTCCTTTTCTTGTTTTTACTGAGCTCTGGGCTGGCTGGTTCAACTCAGCTCTCTGGCTCAGACTCTGCCAGCAGCTGACTTACTCAATCTGGCTTCTCTCTTGGCCTCTGAATGGCTCTGCTTGGCCTCAAACTAACTCCAGCAAGCTGCTCTAGTCTCCTGACTCCTTCTCATTCTCTGGCTTGTTTTCTCTTCAAACTGTCTCTGTAGATCTGTCTTGGTAAAACTGCTCTGTCTGTCTGTCTGTCTGTCTGTCTGTCTGTCTCTGTCTCTGTCTCTCTGTCTGTCTCTGTTTCTGTCTCTCTGTCTCTCTCTGTCTCTCTCTCTGTCTCTGTCTCTCTCTCTCTCTCTCTTTCTCTCTCTCTCCATTGCCCCTTAAAAATACCTTCCCTTTCTTTTCTCTTCTCATGAGACTTGGCCATATCCTATTCTGCCAAATTTTGTCTGATTCATCACTTTTTCTGCCACTCAATTAAACATCACTTTCAAACATAAGTGTTTCCTTCTACAAACTAACTTTACCTTCATTGTTTGGGATTAAAGCCATGTACCACCATGCCTAAGCTTTTCTTTACCTGATACTTGCTCTAAACCAGGCTGGCCTTGAACTTAGATCTGCTTGCCTCTCTCTCCTGGATTAAAGGTGTGTTTGTATTCCAGCCAGATCATATAGACCTAGAAGGTATTTGGATGTGATCTCTTGCCAGAGCAGCCGTGTTCTGAATTAACATTCCTCTACAGGCACTAATGTATTTGTTCTTGTGGGGCTGAACCCGTGTCTTATTTCTAGGGATGGAAGCTTCTTGTACGGTGCACACTAGCATGTGTGAGTTTGACCATGAGGGAATGCTGCAGGAGTAATTCATTTGGGACTGAATTTTGTCATCTCCAGAATAGTCAGCTAAACTCTTACCTAAACTATGTCAGGGTGACAGTATGGCTCTATTCAAATTTTAACATAATGTAGAGTTGGGAAACAGCAGAGTTCCTGGGTAGGGTGGGGAGGGGACAGTAAAGCACACAGAGAAGGTAAGTAACAGTCAAAGCAATGGCTGGAAGGCAGCTGAGCACTAGAGGCTCCTAGAAACTATGTACGGGGCCTCTGCCTGACATTCTTGAGATAACAACACATGTTCTAAGATAAAAGGATGTCGTGGTCAAAAACAGCCACATGCCCTGTCCCTTGGTGCGTCATACTTTATGTCAGCTTACTGAAGAACTTGAAATGTCCCTTGGTTAAAAAAAAAAAAATGAGCACCCATCCCCCAACTATCAAATGGTATTTCCCCATGCTTATTATTTGGTCATGGGATCCATTTAAAGAGATGTCTGCTGAGCCAAATATGTTGTGAGCTATTAGTGTTCCACTGGAATGCAGTTTGGAAAATACTAGATTAGATCAGCGATAGACAAGCCTCTCGAGGCACTCGCATTCCCGGTCCTCTGTGAATTCCTGGTAAGCAACCTCAGCACAACCTGAAGCAGCCAGGTAGACAGAAGAGACTTAGGCTCGATGGTGTCTTTTTGCAAGACGGATCACTGGATATGTGATAGGGTGTTTATTATACATAATCCCTGTAAGAGAGGAGCTCTGGCAGCGATCCAAAGCCAGCGGATGGCCTCTGCCATGCTGAAAACCTGACTCACAGGGAACCTGAGCTGAGAATAACTCGGTGCACAAAGGGCTGTGAGGCTGGATGCTTCTCTTACGTGAAAGTAGCATTTGAAGAGTCAGAGAAGTTGAGAACACCTGAGGTTTTGCTTTCTGTTTGCTTGCTTAGTTCACTTCGTTGAGTTTTAATCACCTTTCCAAATGACAGTGACAGAGGTCACAGTGTTTCCATAGCTGCCCATTGAAGGCTGTTCAAAACACACTTTTAGCCACCAAGAAAAAGCAGAGTCCAGGACATCAGGCATCCATTGTCATCTCTGCCAAATGTAGGGTGTCTAGAAAGCGAGCTCAGGCAGTTTCTTCATAAGGACACAGTGCCTTAAGAGGAGTTTCTGTCCAACTGAGGTTCCCTCACCTGTGTTTTGACTTATGGAGTTGTACCCTGTGGAGTGTCCCTAATTCCTGTTCTGGGCAGGTGGGTGGGGGTACGCTAGTGCCTAAAAGAACCTCAAAGCATTTCCACAGACAAACCTGAAAGGAAGTAATCACTGTGACGACCTCAAGCTCATCTAGCTCTAGTGGCTGTGGGATGGTTCAGCCCTCTCCTAGACCATTTCTGTCCTTGATGTTGAGAAAGGAGGAAACACATCCTTGTGAACCAATGGAGTGCTAGAACCACACCGTCTCATTTCCTGAGTAGGTACTTACTAACTAGACCCCTCACTTAGATCCCTGCACTCTTCATTTGGCTGTGGAGTGGGAATGCTGGCTTTGGGTAAAGGTTATATGGATTAATATAACTATATAACACATGACATATGTCACAAAATACATTGTACAGCAGCCCAGGTAAGACATTCATTTTATCAGAGGCATATTGTCTGGTGAGACTACGTTTATCATTACAGTATGAATAGTGGTGTGAAAGAGTGGTGAATTCACACAATAGCAAAGGCTTGGTGTTCCCAGAAAAAAAGACATGTGTATACATGTGCATGTGCGCAAACATGCAAACACACTTACACACCTGCAGTGTCTAGCCAACACCACATTAATGAGGTGAGGCATGAAATTCAGTTGACTCTTTATGCAAAGGAAAAACAACAGAAAGCTTAAGCAGAAACATTAAAATTAGTTTAATTCAGGAGTTGATGCTTATTTTAAAGAGCCAATTTATGATGCCTATTATCTAACCAGACAATAAGCTATAAAGAAAGCATGCAAGATAAACCATGACACATGATAATTGTGACAAGGATTATTAGGACAGGAGAGGACCATGGGCAGATACAGGCTACATGGGATATTATCTCAGAAGTTTGACAAAGTACAGAGGACAAATTCAACTTTCCAGGAAAAATGAATAGATAACAAATGTATAAAGTAACTTCTGAATTAAGAGGTTTAATAATATAAGTACAAATGGCTTGTAAAATAACTTACTTGTCTATATTTATTGAAATAGGGCATGTCTGTACTATTCTTTTCAACTGAGTAAACAAAAAAGCAAAATAAAAAAACAAAGAAACAAAAAACCAAAAAAACCTAACTTGAAACAAATAAATTTGTCAGACTAGTCAACTGTCACTTAAATTTTAATACAAACAGATTTTCAAGGTGTTAGATTTACATTTCTGAAACACTGAAAGTCATCAATTTAATCAAATGTCTTTCCTTTAATGTGCACATTATAAGCCTAATTTTATTAAATATTTATTAGTTGTTTTGTTTCTCAAAGGCACATCAGCCCTTTGATTGGTCACAGATACACACAAGAGGTTAATTTGACAGGTGATCATGGTTAATAGGACATACAGCACAGATACACAAAGGGTAAGATGGCTTACCTTTGAACGTCTGTGCTTTCCCCAACCATTGAAATGATGAGCTGCACTTTGCTGACGCTACCCTACAACATCAGCCTGGGGGAAGCTGTCAGCAATCAAAACAGTGGAAGCAGACAGAAGGAAAAGGTAATGTGCCATTTACAATGGAGGCAGTATTCAAAATCCACCTTCCCCAGATGCAGTCGGTCTTTCTGCCTGTGAAACAAGGGTTGCTGTTTCGGTTCTCTGATCCCTCCCTGCTTTGTCAGCGTGGACTCAGAATCTCACTCTTGTCTCTGTGACTCCTGTGAGAGTCCAGTTCTGTATAATCACACACGTGTTAGATGTGGCCATGAAACCTGCTCTGCCTGAATGAGTGTGGGCAATGTGATAGTGCGCAGCTCTGTACACAATTATTCACACCCCGACCCACATCTCTGGCAAAAAGGATAGTCTCGTGGCTAGTTTCAGTCAGAGTCCATGCTCTAGCGTCATGCCTCAGCTCTCATTATCATGGTGGTAAATGATAGCACGTAACAAAACTAACAATGTGGGTAGAATTCTGAGGGAAAAAAAACCAAGATCTTGTCAATTCATCCCGGAAGAAACACGAGCAAGGACCGCCAGGTTCTCACCACCTGAGATCGATAGTCTCAGGAGGAAGGTGTGTGTATCTAAGGAGAAGAAGGCTGGTGGCAGACCAGGCGGTAGGAAGAACTGGGAGGCGGGCTTCAGCAGTTTGAGTCTCTACAAGGGAAGGCTCACAGCTATCAAATGGATGAAATGTTTGAGTGTTCAACATGATACCTAACATCAAACTAAATGGAACACTAAAGTGGAAAGGGTTATTCTCTGTCTTCCTGTCTACGCACCCATTTTACAGCTGAGGGAATCAAGCCTGGGAGGACTTCAGTATTTCCAGCACTCTTACTTTTACTTATTGGCAAAGTTTGAATAAAAATCCAGGTTCTCAAACATCTCCCATGCTGCTTAGAGAAGGACATTATTTACTGCCAGTCCACAGATGGGAATGTTACCAATTCACAGGGCCCAGAAGATGGTGTGAGTAGCTAAGAGCCCGGGTTTTGGCAGGTGAGCCTCTAAAACTAATTGCTAACTTTGAAGCTACAGAGCACCCTCACGTCATCATTTCCTCACCAATAAAAATCGGATAATAAGGATAAGCCTGGTAAGGAACTGGAATACAAATTATTTTCTCCTGGGAAACTTCCTAGGCTGTGGGTGTATGAATTGTGTGAAGTGTGCAAATAAGTCCTGGTTTAATAAATTAATACATGCAATGGAGGTACATTAAATACCACTCATGTGAATGAAGGGGAACTTTTTATCAAAGCAGTTAAAAAGAATAATTAGAGTTTATGGAAGCACTCCAGTAAAGTAGATCCCAAGTCTCTTCAAGCTCCCAAAATAGAAATCACATCATCTGATGCAATAGCTTCATCAGGCAAGTGGCTGATAGGCTCTAAAAACAATAGATCCTCAGGGGTCTGCATGGAGACAGGAAGACATTTCTTCCCTGAAGGTCAAATACATGATATTTGAGTCATTAACCCTATTTATAGGCATAGTTTCCAATGAAATTGCATTTTAAAGAGGTCTATCAATATACACTGTGATGATATTTGCATTAACCTTCTCAAAATGGCCTTTTCCTGGGAGGTATATGGACTGGCAAATAAAGAAAAGCATTTACAAATGTAATTACACTGACTATTCTAAGGGTCACACATTTCAAGCAGCACAAACGATGCTAAGAACAGGTAAAGACTAGGGGTAGAGTCATCTGGATAAGATCTGGTATAAAATGAAATATGCTCAGAAAGTTGTAGGAGTCCTAAGACAGGTCTCAGACAGTAGATGCTCAAAAAAATAGATGTTGGTACTTCAAATGTATAAGTTATCCAAAAACTGGGTATGTTGGTTTAAGGAATATACTTACTAAAAACATTCTGAAGCAAAACCAACATCACAGAAAATACACAATTTTAGTCACCAAAAGTAAAACCAAATAGTATTTTTTTTTCTTTTCTT
Source organism: Acomys minous (assembly GCF_964271855.1). Lineage (NCBI taxonomy): Eukaryota > Metazoa > Chordata > Mammalia > Rodentia > Muridae > Acomys > Acomys minous. The sequence goes on from NC_140485.1 coordinate 35,237,745, forward strand.
GTAATATTAGTCCAATTATTATGTGGATGGCTGCACAGTAGGAAGGCTGGGTTTAAAAAGGCATGTAATGATTGAAAGCAAGATGATAAAGGAAAAACTGCGAAGTACTAAGCATTGGCTTATAAAACATACAAATGAATGAAAAATGTAAAACTCCTTTGGAAATGATTTTGAGATTCATGGAACTGAGAATATAAACAGCAAGATAAGCAAGGGGAAATAAGGCCCTTTTGTTAGTGTCCATGGCAACATTTCAAGGATGCACATAAAATATGGCTCTTAGCATGAAGTAAAAGAAGGTATGAAAGCACATTCCATTATTTTATTATTGTTACCAAAAGAAAGAGAAAGACTGGCCCTTTGGGTCTAATATAGATTTTTCTGATACAAAATTCTGAAAGCAATAGTTTTAGGAGTAGGTTTTGGCCTTAACCTTAACTCTATGCCAGGCGTTTGGTTAGTTACCTCCACTGGGTTTTGTTAGCAGCACTGGGGTTATAAGGCAAGTCAGGCTGCCTGCTAACAACCTTTGTTCTTCTAGTCAGAGAAGCATGGCTGTTGCCTTGAGTTCCCAGTGCTCCAAACTCCACAGCAAAACTCCCAGTTTCTCAAATCAACATCCTATGCCAAAGTCTCTTGGAAACCAAGTTTTTTTTTTTAACATCTCTTCACACTGTGCCGGCCATCTTGCCTGAGGCTCCCAACAAATCAATTGTTCTAAGGGTGAGTACTGTCTGATATAAGGGATTTATTATGCATCAAAGTTTATGTAATGTAAACTTTATATACATTACACAGGACTGGATAAGAATTCTTCCCAAAGATCCTGAAAGTTTAGGAGTTAAGTCTCCCTGTTTTAAAGGTGGAAGAGTAGTGACGGAGGAAGTTATCCTCGCTCAGGGTGGAACAGGGAGTAGTAGAACTGAATTCAGAGCCCACTGTGCAGTTAACCTCCCGCCATACACAGCTAAGCCAACCACGGAAGATGAATGTTTAGCTGTGCAATGGAAAGCAGCAGTGTAATCCTTGGGAGAGTAGAAACACGTGAGGTGAGCCACACGACTGCTCACAGTTTCTTCCGAAGAAATCTCATTTCTGGATTGCAAAGGAAAAACAAAGTGAGCCCTGGCAACTCATCCAACACTTTAAACATTCTAGCATGCATATAAGTAGGAGCAGAGGGATCGAGCAGAAAATACTCAAAGAGATTTTAGCATTAATTTTTCAAGTCTGAAGAAGGTTATAAAACCATGGATTAAAGCAGCTCAACTAACCACAAACAAGAGAAACACAGCAAATCAGTAATAAATAAAATTGCAGCACTCCTGTAATCTCAGCACTCTGGGAGGCAGAGGCAGGCCGATTGCTGTGATTTCAAGGCCAGCTTGGTCTATAAAGCTAGTCCAGGATAGCCAAGACTACACAGAGAAACCCTGCCTCGAGAAACCAAATAATAATAATAATAATAATAATAATAATAATAATAATAATAATAAAATAATAATAATAACAACAACAACAATAAATGAGATTGCCAAAAAACACTGATAAAAGATCTTCTATAAAAGCAATAGGGAAAGATAGGACACTAATACAAACCTCCAGTCAGAAGTAAAAAGGTAGAAGACAGAGAGTATAGACAGCACTTCAGTGCAATTACAAGGAATGGCAAAGAGAGAAATGGCATGACAAAGAGTCACTTCATTAACAACTTATAACAATCCTTAATTTTTATTGCTTGTACCTAAAAAAGAACTTGAAAGTACATGAAACAAAACTGCCAGAAATGAATGGGGTAATATACAAATTCAAAATTATACAGAGATATAGTAATTATTACTCTCTTATTAATTGCCACCAAAAAATTGACAGAACAGCAATGGAAAAGTTGGGAATGGGGGTTCATGCCTGTAACCCTAACACCCAGGAAGCTGAAACAGGAAGATCAGTATGAGTTCAAGTCATCTGAGCTCAGGACAGCCTGGGCTACATCGTGGGGCCCCCATCTCAAAAACAATACTGAAAAGTCAATATACATAACAAATTAGTAGATTTTTATCTAATAATTATAAAATACGCCATTCAATAATAGAAAAATATATACGCTTTTCAGACACATATATACTGTATCCCCAAATGTTTGAGAATTAGATAGTACACTTTACCTTATGTTAAAAAAAAAAAAAAAAGATCACAAGAAAAATTAGGTCTCAGGGTAACAGTTTATGTAGAAATGATGGGAAATGTATAGATCTGCTCAATATTGAATGGCTCTCCCCTACACTGCTTAACAGCAATTTGCTTTAGGCTAGGGGAATATTGGACATACCATTAACACAGAAAAGACCATATACTTTCTGAACACTGCGATTGAAGCCTTGGCTTCCCCCCTTACTGTGCTCCCAGGATACTTTTAGTCTCTTGGTCAGCCATGTGTTAGACTCTGCTCTTGAAGAAACAAGACCATTGAAAGCATTAGAGGTTCTTGGGAAGCCAGCCACTCCAGCTCACTCTAGAGTGAAGTTCCAGGCCAGCATCTTTACAAATGTTATCAGTCCAGTTAGCTTTTTCCTTCCCTGACCTGACATGGTCCAGACCGGCCAATGGCTGCCAGTTAGCTGAGAACTTCTAACACCGAAAGCAAGAAGCTAGAAAACAAAAGGAGGAAGAGGCTGTGTGACGCCATGCCTACTGTTCCACGATCTTGGAGACTGCTTTCTTCCACAATCACAGCTCCCGCTGCGTCCTCCTCTTCCATTCTGCCAGTTCTTGTCGGTTGTTAACACTGGAAACTTGTGTCCCCTTCAAGCCTGAGAGTCTTCTTAAGGGCCGCTCACTCATGTTAGTTCCTATGAACTCATAAGCTGGTGCTCATTTTCCTAACTAGGATGTTCAGTTCATACCCAACTTCTAAACTTATCTTCAGTTTGGACTCACTGACCCTACCCTCCATCTTTCCTCCAGGAACTCTGACAAATACTATCGGCGTTGGCAATGGTATCTGTTTCCTGCCCTCTAACAAGCTCCTATTTGCTAATGCACATAGGCCCTTGCTATCTGATATTCACCGAACTTATCTAGAATAATACCAGGAATCTAACTGCCCCATCTATTCCCCTGTGAGCTATCAAAATGATCAAACCCCCATCTTCTATCCTGACAGAGAACAGGAAGATCTGACACAGCCTGAAATAAGGCAATGATTTCAATAAGCACACAGCTATCTTTCCCAGATGGAGACGATTCAATTGGAATGAAAGAGAAAGATTTTTAAGATTAAAAACAAGGAATTCCCGAAATTTGTGGATAAATGGATTGAGCTAGAAATGATCATAATGAGTGAGTTAACCCAGAAGCAGAAAGACTCAAATGGTATATACTCACTTATATCTGCATATTAGCCCAAGGGGCATGTCCCACGAAAGCCTTCACTTACCAGGAAACTGAGACAGAGGAGAGAACATTCTAGTGGGACTCTAGATGAGAGAATCATGGGAGAAAGGCAAAGTAGAAGGACCCAGAGGGTCCTAGAAGCCTACAAGTAGAACATTATGATAGGCAGATTTGGGCCCAGGGGTCCCACTCAAACTAAGGCGCCAGCCAAGGACAATACAGGCGGTAAACCTTAAGCCCCTACCCAGATCTAGCCAATGGACAGAACACTCCCCACAGTAGAGTGGAGAGTGGGATATGACTTTCTCACATACTCTGGTGCCTCACCTTTGACCATGTCCCCTGGACGGGGAGACCTGGTGGCAATCAGAGGAAGGACAGCAAGTTACCAAGAAGAGACTTGATACCCTATGAGCATATAGAGGGGGAGGTAATCCCCCTCAGGAACAGTCATAGGGGAGGAGTATAAGGGGAAATTGGGAGGGAGGGAAGAATGGGAGGATACAAGGGATGGGATAACCATTGAGATGTAACAAGAATAAATTAATAAAGGAGGAAAAAAAAAAGAAAAAAGAAAGAAAAAAAAATAAATTAAGTTACATCAAAAAAAAAAAAAAAAAAAAAAGATCAATACAGGCACTGGCCCAGGGAACTCCAGACATATTTGGTAGCAATACCATATCTGGATAGCAGCTGCAATTGGCATCCCTGTGCAACTGAGCTTACAATAGGCTCGCTGTTCTCCAAAAGTCACCTAGTGTTCTGACTAACCCAAAAGGAATTCCAGTGGCAACGTGCTAAGAATGAATCACCGTCTCTCTGCCTTCCCAATCTTTGATGTTAGCACAAATCTCTTCAGTTCCCTCAAGGCTTAGTGTACATCTTCAACTAACAGGGAGACTAATAGGATGCTTTTTTTCCCCCCCTTCTGGAATACATAGGTATAAGAAGTCTGCATGCAAGTTCAAATGAATGGTTCTCAAATTCATTTCACTTGCTTTTAAGTATTTTTGTTGTTTCTGATGCTCCTTCTAATGTATACTATGATCAGAAAACAAAACAAATCAAAAGCAAAGAGATTTTGTATAGGAGAATATTACAGATATAGCATCTTTGAGTATGTTTTAGTCAGCTAAAGTATCACAGTTTCTTTTCATTATACCTTGAATTCATTTGCTCAAACATGAAATTAGTTCTAATCATTTTTAATTAACAAGCTTGTCATCACACCAATACTTGACACCCCCCTCAAGGGGACTGTTGCCATCATCAGTGTGATTTTGCTATATCTTAAGGCTATTATAGCACCAAAAAACACAGCTCTGATTCAAATTGCATGTCAGTAGAAAAATCAATTTACTAAAAGAAAATTAATTCCATAAGCCAAATTTTTATGAAAGCAGCAGATCCATAAATTGAGTTAAACCTATACTAAGAATAGAACTGAATATCTTTCTTGGCAAAAAGGACTTATCAATGTACTCAAATTCATGATAAATGTTCACTGTGAAAATTTCACTGAATAGTAAAATAGGAATCTTTCAGCCTAGGGTTTCTGAGAAATCATAAATTAGTAAAGATTGGCAGTAATGCCTCAGTATAACAAAAGAGAAGTTTTGGACTGATGTGCATTGTAGTGACAAGTATATCAGGAGCCAGGCTTTTACTGTGGTCTTACACTTTGCACAAATAAAGCAGGTAATTGATGCTACCTTCCTTCATTTGAAATGAAAACATATACATGGGAGGGGGGGATGCACTCAATGCCAGAGAGAAGCCACAGGCCTGCTCACGCCCGTGGAAGTTGGATGAGATGACTTTTCAGAGGACTCAGGATTGCTCAAACCAATTGGCAAAGGGAATAGGAACACATTGCTAGGGCAACTGGCAACATGAAGCTATTCCTGCAGCAATGTCTTCCAGCTCATTTAATCCTAAAATAGTTCTGGAATTTGCCACAGAATCGAGGACAGCGTGTATTACTGAAAGGGATAAAACAGTAAAGGAAAAATTGGATAATTTGATGTAAACTAGTAAAAGTGTTACTTTGCTAAAGAGAGCTGACACTATTTCTTTGCAACAAAAGTGGTTAAATCATGTCTATTTTTAAAACAATGCAAATTTGAGTCTCAATATTTGTACCCTTAAAAGAAAAAGCAATGAAGAAGTTGAGGAGACAGCTCAGTGTGTAAAATGCCTGCTATATAAGTATGTGGACATAGGCTCCAATCTCCAGGGCCTGGATAAAATGTTGGATGCAACAGCACGCATCTATGACTGCAGTGCTGAGCAGTGGGGCAGATACAGTCAGATCCCTGTAGCTTACTGGCTAGGATAGCCAGCTTAACCACAGGGTTGAACTCCAGGTTCAGTAAGAGACTCTGTCTGAGTCTAAAGTTAAGTGATCAAGGACGACATCCATTGTACACACACACACACACACACACACACACACACACACACGGGCAGCGAGAGCACCAGCCCATACACATGTATACATAATACATACACATACATAAGGGAAAAGCGATGAAAAACTTGAAATCTCGTCTATTGTTGTGGTAAATAGAAGACAGAGGACTATTTGCAAGGGTTTCCAGACAGAGTGGCCACAGAGCTCTGCGAGGCAGGGTGCTGCCTAGTGACAAAAGCGCATGCTGACCTGAGGTCCCAAGCATGTTGATATCTCTCTCTCTCTGCATGGATACAGGAGACCATAAATGGAAAAGGTAACACCAATTGCTACACCCTCGCACAGCTCCAGGGACTTGACCTGATTAGGGGGCCAGTGAAGGAGTAAAGAAAAAACAGACAGCTGGGTGCACATAATATTAGGTTGGGTTAACTGAGTTCTCTGGTGGAGAAATCACAGCACCCTGGAAGCTCCACAGGCTTCTCATATGCTGCTGAACACACAGAGGTAGGCTTATTGCATACAGCAGAACAAGGAGGCAGGATCACCTCAGCTAAACAGGGAGGCTGGCTCATGGCATCAGCTGGCTCAGTGGGCAGATTTAGCTGATCTTTGTCAAAGCAGTCTCTGTAAGTGCCCCATCTTTAGGCTACATATATATACATACATATATATTCACAAGGAGAAAGCTATGGCAGACATTTTCTGCACACATTATCAATATTTGTACTTGGGGCCAAGAGAGAAGCTTTGTCAGTTTGCCTGCGCCTATCCCAGAGAAGGCTTTGACATTTTCTCATGAGTCTGAGGCCTTTTGGTCCAGGCATGGTCATGCCCATACCAACAACACACATTCACTGAAGCCTTCACCCACACACCACAAGTAATTCCCACAGACTCAAATGATTACTAGACAGAAGTCTGTTTAGTAACATGTCCCCACTGATCAGGGGAGCAGGAGTCATCCTCAGATTTTCCGTGGGTCATTTTCAGTACTACCTGATGGGAAAAGGTCAGTCAAAACCAAGTAGGTTGTAACAGCTAGCAACCGTGGAATCAGTGGGGATTTGGTGGGACATAAGCGGAGTCGGAAGGAGAGGTTTGCAGACCACTGTGCTCTCTGGGCTGGAGTGACACAGGTCCAGACCTCAGTACTAAACAGTGGTGCCACCCAAAGAAACCCAGATCAACTGAAATGCTGTTCGCAAGAGTAATCACTGAGGAAAGATCCAATGTACCAAAAAACAAAACAAAAAACAACAAAAACTCAAAAGTCAAAAGCATGTAATTACTAGAAGGAATCATAACTATATCTGTATATTCTCCTAGCTACAGATAAATATTATTTCCTGTTTTCTGCTTCAAAAGATACTAGTGTTTTTTTCTTTCCCCCATTTTCACTTGAGGGGGATAGGCTGGCTGAAATTAGGGGATGTATTCATAAGTTGCAAAGTAAGATAATGGATCTTCATGCAATGAGAAAAGGTAGGAGCACCAAACAAGAGACTGAACTCAAGAAACAAGCTGCTCACAGCATGTAAAGGCAAGCTCCAGTGGCTAGACTTCTCAGGGGTCACTTATCAACAGGGGCCAGAGAACCCCCAGCTAGTGCTAACAAGCTTTTCTCTCCATCAAATTGTATCCAAGAAAGGGAAAGAAACAACCACTGGTGTGAGTCTTGAAAACAGTAGAAAATATCCACTTTCTTTTTCTTAGTGGTGTCCTAGAAGATTCCTGGCTCAGGGCTCAGCTGTTCAATTTGTCTTTGCTTCACAGCTACAGTAGCCTATAAATAAATGTATGGGGTTTTTTGTTTGTTTGTTTTTATCGAGATAGAGCTTCTTTGTGTAGCCTTGGCTATCCTGGACTTGTTTTTTGTAGACCAGGCTGGCCTCAAACTCACAGTAATCAGCCTGCCTCTGACTCCCAAAGTACTGGGATTACAAGCGTGCACCACTGTGCCTGGCTATAAGTTCATGTTTTAATTAAGACAATTTTAGGGTCATGAGTCAAAACTCTAAAAAGGCTAAGGTAGTCTTGCTTACCCACACAGTGTTTCAAGATTCTGTGCATATCTGCAGCAGGCAGTACTGAGCTTTAAATAGTACATAAGTTAGGTAATACTTCTGTGGCTTAGAAAACTTTAATATCTACAGGAGTCTATAAAACAAAACCTCAGAAGTATATTGTTTACCTTGCCATTGGGCATATTTCTCTGGGCCATTCAGGTAATTTGTCTTGATATCTTTCCATAAGAATGCTGCCTTCCTTACATATTTTCTCTCTGTTTTATTCACAGCATGTATTTCCTGTATGACTGAGGAGTGTCAAGTTTAGCTATAGCAATGCAAGACATCAGACCTATTTCCTTCTCTATAGACAGCATTGTGGTGGCCCTATTTTTAAGACAAAGAAAAGGCAAATGCTCATATAATATAGTCCAGATATTTCTTTTTTATTTTTCTCAGTCAACTCTTGAAGCCCAGAACTGTGTTACAGATGTAGCAAGAAGAGAAAAAGGGGCTCAGGTTGGGTGCCATGTTGTTGTTGAGAAAGAATGGTAGAATACAATATTGCCAGGGGCTTAGACGGCTTTCATGGGAGGGTTTTGTGCTTTATTAGTTGTGCCTTTCTTGGCCCAGGAGGGACGTGTGACAGAATGTGCACCGTGATTTGGAACCTTCCTTGACTAATCTCTATGTCTCTGGTTTTCGCCTGCTTGTTTATTGGCATGCCTTTATCAAAGGTATCCTGTGAGCTTAACAAGAAATCAGAAAATATATGAAACTCAACTTGTTACTCCAGCAAAGGTTTTCAAGAAGAGAAGAAACATGCAACAAGAAAGGACACAGTGAATTAGCAAGTGTGATTCTCTACTCATCTCTCACTCCTGTGAGCAGAGAAAGGAGATAATAGCATATGAAAATGGGAAATGAACCCCAAATAGGACTGATTATCTTGCTTTCCTTACAATAAAGAAGGATGATTACATTATGGGGTTATAAGAACGTAATATGGAGACTGATGGAAGAGTCTCTCCCATTAGAAGATGCTACATTTACACTGTAATGCTCTGTGTTATTGAGTAACAAAGCAGGGCTAGGCCTAGAGAAGATAAAGATGGGGAAAGAAAAAGTAGGGGGGTGGGAAATGAAAAGATAAAAATAGTCACTATAAACTAAGAACTACCCAATCATTGAGGCTCCTCTCCCACTCTGGAAAGGTCAACTGAGAGCTCCAGAGACATGTAACCGTATCCTACTCTTCTTTTGATGTTCTCACCAAGACGGGTTTAACGGCCCTTTCCCTTGATTCATTAGGTGGTCACTTCAAAGAGCCTCTAAAAGGCCAATGTTTGTCTAAACAACTCCCTTGCCTAAGTAAACCTAGACAAAACCTCTAGAGCAATTCATCCTAAATTTCACACATTATTGCCTTTGGCCCCTGTCAGTGACCTCAGCCTACAGTATTGATTGCTGCTTGCCTCCCAATATGAATCCCTCCAAAGATGGACCAAAACCCAAGGGGAAATGTCACAATTTAGAAGATGTGCTATGACTTTACTATTTACAGGCCATTTCCAAGCAACATGGCAATGACCTACACTTGATCTGTGACTCAAGATTCTGAAATGAAGATAGATATACTGTTTAGTAACAAATTAACTCAAAATAACCAACGAAATTAAAAGTGCCTTTGCTCTAACACATGAGTAAGATCGTAGGACTTCTGTGCAAGGAAAGCACAGCCATATGTGACGTCTATTTTTCCAACACAGAAGACAAGTGTGGAGACCATTCAATGTAGTAGTAATGAAAAATACACAAGATAAAGAAAGAAAAGGTACAGAAGTAATAAACTTGGAAAGGCTAAAATACAGAGTGCAAAGCTAGTAACACAGCAGTGATGCAGGCACTCTGTCCTAAGCAGGAAGGAAAACATCATGTTTAATCTAGCCCCAGATGCTTACAGCATTGGACCCAGAAAGTTCCCACTGTTTTTGTTTAACCAATAAGTTAGCACATGTATTATGACTTTGCGGGAAGTACACTGAACATAAACAGGGAGAAACAGCCAGATGTGGTGGCACACACCTTTAATCCTAGCACTCTTGGAGTAAGAGTTTTGGTTTCTTAAAACACTCAGTTATATTATGTAAACATGTTTTTGTCTTACTCCCAGGTAAGGGATATGGGGCTGCTTCAGATTGTCCATAGCAGCCAACTGTTTTGCTCTAGGAGAGGTATATATTTTGCCAGCTGCAGATAGCTTATGTTTGGAATTATGGGGACTCTGCAGGGGGTTTATCAGTGCCAGAGTCTTCAGAGAGGCAGCTGCTGTTGCTCCCACCTGCTGCTGATAGTTCTGTTGCTGTTTGCTGGACTGATGTTTGCTGTTTGCTGGTTGGAGATATCCTGACAGTGAAGATTGGACTTGCCCGGAGGAACTTGACATCCCTAATCAGGAAGGAACAGTGTAAAGAGATCTATGCCCCCTTTCCCCTCTAACCTTCTTTCTCACTCACCTAGTGTTGGGTAGTGGGAAGGGATAGGGGTGGGGAAGGGTGGTAGATAAGGAACCAAATGTAGCAAAAAAGACTGACTATACGCTCTGGAGGTAGAAGAAAGTAGAGGCCAGCCAAGTCTCAAAGAAAGCAAGTGGGGGGGAGGGGAGAGAGAGAAACTGGGCGGTGGTGGTACATGCACACCTTTTATCGCAGCACTGGGGAGGTAGAGGCAAGTGGATCTCTGTGAGTTCAAGGCCAGCCTGGTCTACAGAGTGAGTTCTAGACTAGCCAGAACTATACAGAGATACTGGGAAACAAATTAACACCATACTTATGACTGCAATATTTTACCATAAAAAAATTTTCTAAGAGGCAAACATCCTATGCAAAAGATGTTTATCATGCTACTAAGCTCCTGAGGCTAGGGAGACTGGTTAGCAAGCAAAGGCACTTTCCTGAGGACCTAAGTTTGATCCCTAGAGTCTATGCAAAGGCAGGAAGACAACCAATTCTACAAAGTTGGCACTGACTGCCACCCACGTGCCATGGCACTTTAACCCACACCACACCCAAATATTAGAAAACAAACAAACAAACAAACAAAAAACACTGACAACTCATAAATAAGCCAAATGTTCAAACTTGGTAAATAAATATATTACCTCTATAGTTCATAACATTGAAACAACATTCATGAAAGATTTGCAAATATAAGATTTTTCAAGTAACATGTTGAGCTTTAAAGTTATACACCAAGTACAGAGACTTTTTAAATGATATGTGAAAACATTGAACTGAAACTTAAATTTCTAATATTTCTAAGGGTTGTGGTGGTGGTGGAAAGATATTTTTGCCCTTATTAATTCTATGGTTCTTTAATGATGGCCATGTAATGCTTTTATAACAAAAACATAAATTTCTCATTTAGTGAAATAAAAACACTTTTGGACAAATATGTCCTAAATAACTTCAAGAGAAAACGTCTTGCCCTGGAGACCCTTCTCTCTCTTCTCATTTTTGAATATGTCTGGCTATGTTCAAGACAGGTTTCTACATGCCCAAGTCAATAAGGCATCATGATAACATATTGACAAGTATTTTTTAAATGTACAAAATATAAATTTAAAATTCCCTAATATATTATCTGCCGACCTTGCTATTACAATGAAGATACAGACAACACACTAGTATTTTAATCCATTAAAATTTTCCAACATTAGCCAAGTGTGGCAGCACACGAGTTTGATCCAGCACTCAGAGGCAGTAGATCTCTGTGAGTTTAAGTCCAGCCTGGTTTACATAGAGAGTTCTAAAACAGCCAGAACTATAGAGTGAGCCGCTATCTCAATACAAACAAACAAACAAATCCAAAATTAAAAGAATTTTAATGACTTGACATGTAGTATAAGTGAACATGTATAAGTCTTTTATATTTTTAAAAATTGTCTTTGGATGACACTTAAGATAATAATTATTCAGAGTAAATGAGTTAATATATCTAAGTGCTATGTAATTATAAAGTATAATTCAAACATTGGTTTAAACTTTTTTCTGTAGTGTTTATGAACTTGCATTTATTTCTGATGCCACATTTAGCATATAGTATATGAGTTGATTAATATTGATCATGTCATCTATTAATTATATACATATATTATAATTTATTTTTTATGTACATTGGTGTTTTGTGTGCATGTGTGAGGGAGTTGGATCCCTTGGAATGGGATTTATAGACAGTGGTGAGTTGCCATGTGGGTGCTAGGAATTGAACTTGGAAGAGCAGCCAGTGCTCTTAATCACTGAGGTATCTCTCTAGCCTCAATCTATTAATTATATTGAATTTTAAAATATATGATGTAAAAATTTTTTCAACACCCAGCTGACATCAAATATATTTTTAAAAATCACGTGACATGCTTAATAGACCTCAGTAGAGATAGACTACTGCACAGTCACCGGAATGGCAAACACCAGAGTCAGAGAACCACAGTGCTGATGTGCGTGTGACTGCAAAGGGGCAAATACAGAGTTATAGCATGACATAGGAGTTAATCCTGTGACTACACGGGAGAAAAAGGAAGATGTGTGTTTCCACAAAGGCCTTGCCTGTGAGTGTTCATAGAAGTTAGAAGGTTCCTAACAGCTAAAAGGTGAAAATAAAATAAATGCCTATCTGCTTATGAATGGATGAGCAAAATATGAGATATTCATAAAACAGAATATCATTTGTCTATAGGAGGAATATACTTGAAGACATTATTCTGAATAAAAGATGCCTATCACAAAGACCATATATATATAATATATAATGTGTCATATATAATACATATGTATTCTATTTAGTTGAAATGTCCAAAAATGGGTACCTAGGACTGGAGGAGATTGTGTGGCATAATGAATGATTGAAAATAAATATAGTTTGGAGGAGGTAGTAAAATATTCTAATATTGATAACTTTATATTATTGTAAATATTTTACATTATTGTGATTATTGGGATAATGATTACATTATTGTGAATACACTAGAACACCTAAATTGTATGTTTTAACTGGGATAATTTATGAGATGGGCATCTTCATAAAGCTGCCTAAAATAGCATCAGTTACCATCTTATGTGAATTTCTTATATTACACATTATGGTAGCTTATCTGTAGATAAAACTAGCATTGACAAAATGTTAATAATTTTGTGATATATTTCTAAATATTTATATAATTAACTGGAGGCAAAGCTATGCAAATAATAGTGTTAACCATAGTCATTTCTATTAGCTTGAAGATGAAACAATGTAAGGGTTCATGTATACTAAAGGATTCTAACTACTGCAGTCTATCTACATAGTAAAATATTATCAACCATCAAGACTAAAAGCTGTAGTTCATAAAACCATACAGAATATTAAATAGTACTTTTCTGTTGAATTCTCAAAATTAAGAAAAATACTGCTACTGTTATTGCTTCATCAAACCAAAAATGAGTACAGCAGTCTAAGGAAGTTAAAAAATTCCCTAGAGATATCCAATAAAAGAGCACTGGGTACACACAGGGAAGAATGCCAGACACCAGTGGTATTAGAGCTAGCAGGATGTACAACTCGAAATCATCAGGTGAAAGGAACATATGCAACTTGTACATGTAGTGCTTTGTTTTGACCAACTACAAGTACCAGGAATTGATGTTCAACCAATAGGAGCTTAAGATACTACCCTGTGCCCTAAGAGCTCACACTTGGAAGGTAAAGTGACATCCCGAGGGAGGTAGAGACAAGGGGAGTGTTGTCTGGTAGGAAGTGAGATACAGATCTGAGGAGATGAAGGCATTCATGGCGGGGCCATCAAAATCTTGAGTCTAACAGCCACTGTGTCAATATTGTCCAAAAGCTGTAACTTCCAGCTTCCCACTGCCCCTCTGGAGTGCAGTGTGCAGAGAAGAGGAAAGGGCAGGGAGAGTTAAAAGATCTCTGCTAGTGAGCCCATATTCTCCGTTTTCCTCACAGTGGTCTTCAGTATGACGGGAAATAGGGAATTGAATCCTTATAAATAAAGTTCCGCTGAAACATCAACCACCCCAGGGCTCATCTGCCTCTCAACACATTAGGTATCAAATACTTGCATTTGGTTGGTTCGATTTAGATGCCTCAGGCTCAATGCCGGGTCTGTGTGCTGTGTGAGCATCTGTTCAGGAAGTACTCACTTTCTGACATGAGCTCCTTTCCATGACCTTAATCAGCTTCTGAAGCAAGCAAGTGTCCACAACACATTTAATTATTATGTATTGCTTTGTGCTATCTAAGCCTCCTGTTCCTTCAGTTAGAAGTCAGTAACGACGAAGCAAAACTGCCAAGTTTGTGATGTTTGTTTTAAGAGATTTAAATCTCTTGTTTATAATTTTATTTATTTATTTTTATGAGTTTGGTATTTTGCCTGCATGTATGTCTGTGTACTACATGTTAATGTATGGTTCCAAAGCCAGAAGAAAGGATTGGATGCTCTGGAGTTGGGGTTTCAGACAGTTATTAGCTGCCACGTGGGTGCTGGGAGTTGGACCTGGGTCCTCTGGAGGAACAGGCAGTGTGCTTATCCATGGAGCCATCTCCCCAGCCCCTTGTTAGTTACTTATCATTGGGGTCAAATTTGCTTTTACTGAATATATAGGTGAGTAGGGAGAAAAACAGCCCCAGTGTTCAGGGATAAGTGTTGCAGAGATCTCACTGGATTTCCCCCCACTCTTTCTTTCTATAAACAACTGATACATTCTTTTCTTTAAGCAGCATCACTATGAACACATGGTGTGGCATACACTCTTACGAGGTTGCTTGTTTACAGTGTCAGTTTTTTCCTCCATAAAGCCGAACCTTATTCCTCCACCCTTACTCAATTGTGGGACTTGCCCAAAAGTAAAAAAAAAAAAAAGCACTGCCATCTCCGTGTTGGGGCACCTTCCTGCTTTGTGTGTTTACTGTTCTCTTCTATGCAGGAGCCCCTGGAACAGCAATAGCAGACATTGGGAACTATGCATGCAGCTTCATGCACCTGGTCAGATCCTTCACCAAGACCTTTTCCAGGGCATCTGCTGTGCTTCAGTTCACTGTGGTTCTATTATAAATACGTGAAAGCAGATGCCCCTCTTAACAATAAAATCCCCACTGAAAACTGTCCTTCTGTTCCTTTAACTCATCATTTGTTTTCCTACAAGGGACAGAAACTAGATAAACGCCCATCTGTTCACCGCTTAGCGTGGGGATAGCTCTGGGCCTGGCTCCCTGTGATCCAAGTCAAACTCCTCTCTTGGCAGCACTCCATGGTCTTCTAACCTCATGCCTTTCTGTACAGAACCCCAGGCTGACTTCCTCCAGTACCTGCTCTGTCCTGGAAGTCCTCTAGGATGCTGCTTCTGGGGCCTGTCCTTCATCCCCACACTCCACAGATGCAGATGGATGGCTCTACAAGGCCATGCAGTCCAGGCCAATGGGAGAGACACTCAAGCACCTCACAACTCGAAGCACAGCAAAACATCCTAGCAGACTAAATTCATGACCTGGACACAAGAAAAAAACATTGGCCTGGTGCTTCCTGAACAGTTAGGCCTAAACATGGATATACAGAAATCATGGAGATCTGAATGTTTCTCCAGAAATGTTCAATTGTTTGAGGACTCTGAGTTCCCAGAAGCCTGCTTTTGCTATATCCATGCCACTTCTAGAACAATCATTGTCAGCTTAATCATTTGACTCATCCAGCTGCGTGTTTGTGTACACTAGAACACCCACCACATGAGTCTGTGTCTCGTGACAAAGCACTTGGGATTTCCTTGTGTTGCTGGGTGACTAACAATGTGCTTTTTTTTTTGGACACAGTCAGCAAGTAAATATGGCATAATGACTGGCTGCAATGTCGCGCCTGAACAATGAAGTCTGGATTTCTCATCATGACAATGAACAGAATTCAAATGGCCATAAAGTACTGTTATTAAAAGAGTGAGACAGATCCTACTTTAGCTGGTAAGATCTTTGAGTTCTGGAAGGTTTTATTTTCTCTTCTTTAGTTTTCGTCTCTCTGAACAACTGTAAACATCTGTGCAGTTGCTGTCCAATCAGCTGCTGGCCAAGTGTGAGTCTGGATGATAACCATGTATAAGTTCAGAATATTTTATATGTAATGCTTATATGTTCATTGAAACTCCATGTAGGAATTGGGGGGGGGGATAGTTCAGTCAATAGAGTACTTGCCTTCCAGAGAAAAGGACATGAGTTTGATCCCCTGAACCCATGTAAAAACAAACAAATCAGGCATAGTGTTAGGTGCTTCAAATCACATCACTAGGGAAGAGACAGGAAGTTCCCTTGGCTAACTGGCAGCCAGCATAGCCTATCTGGCAAGTTCCAGGTCAGGGAAAGACCCTGCCCTGCAAAAGGTGGAAGACTGTGAAGAACCGGAGTAATAATATCCAAGGTTATCTTTTGCTTCTGGCCCTATACACATGTTCATACACACACACACACACACACGCACGCACGCACGCACGCACGCACGCACGCACGCATGCACGCACGCACGCACGCACGCACGTGCACACTCACACACATGCACTTTTCTGTCTCTGTTTCTACATCTCTGTTTCTCCCGCTGTGTGTGTGTGTCTGTGTGTGTGTGTGTCTGTGTGCATACATGTGTGTGTGTCTCATCTCTCCTTTCAGTCAAAATGCTGATGAGACACCAACTATGCTAAGTGCTAGCCTTCATAAAGTCCATTCTCTGTGGAGAAAGTGATAGACCCCACCACTACCAAAATAATGGTAATAGTAATAATAATAATAATAATAATAATAATAATAATAATAATAATAATAATAATAATAATGATAATAATAAAATCACAATTTAAGTGTGAAAGAAAATCGGCCAAAGGAAAAAAGTTTACTACCACCTAAGGCATGGTAGTGGAGGGCAAGAGAGTGAGGGCCAGAGAAACAATACTCCTGGGAAACAACCGAGAACACCAGACATAAAAACATAGAAGAACATGTGTGTGCAGAAGCCTGGAGAGTGCCCTGCCCATGGCAGAAGGCAACCTCTGCTCCTCGAGGCCCCGGTGCACACTCCAGACGAGGAAATCGCACTTCCTGTTCAAGTCATGAAAATAACCTAATTGGAGAGAAACTTGGTTCCTTGCCAGCCTCCCTAACACCCCCACCTCTTTCGCCTCCACCTTTTAAGTGCAGGTGTTTCTCCCACGGGCCACAGCAATGGTGTACCCAGCACCTGACAGGGCAGCTGTTGAGAGCACCTGCATCATGGAGTCTGTAGCCTGTGGACTGGCTGCTCTTCCTCATCCTGCTTGCATTTCCTATTCCCTATTCTATCCTCACCTCCCCTATTACAGCTATTGGCCAGGCTTTGTTACCACGTATCAGTTCTCTTTCTGTGCTACTGTTGGGTCCTTACCTGTTTGTGGTCAGGTGAGTCTATTGGCCTTAGCAGTTTCAGGTGACAGCATTCCTCATTACTTTAACTGCTATCAGCACACCCATCTGCATAGTTATTTATTTAACTAGGTTCTCACACAGACTTCCATATGATGATGATAACGATTATTATTATTATTATTATTATTATTATTATTATTATTATTATTATTAGTAGTAGTAGTAGTAGTAGTAGTAGTAGCAGCAGCAGCAGCAGCAGCAGCAGCAGCACTGGATTTTGTTAAAATTTTTTTCTTGGCGTGCATAGGGATTGTAGTCTCTCATTTTAAAAGGCACTCACACAGAAAGACTAAAAGCTATCTTACCATAAAAAGAAAGGCCACAAATTTCAGCTCAGTCCCTGAGATCTGGTTAGTGCTATCGTTTTCCTGAGGCTCAACAGTAGTTCCTAGGACCCATTTTATGGAGAAAAAAAACAAAAACAAAAAAACCAAACAACTTTTGTGTATGTGTGTGGAATTGACTTATAGCCAGGAAACTTAATTTTGTACTTTCTTTTGCATCTGATTGGAAAATCTATTTTTAAATATACTTTGTTTATATGAATGCTTGTTTTATACTAAGACAAAAAATTGGGAAATCTCTGTATACAGTCAAAAATGTGAGAATCAAAACACCATTGCCCACTCTTAGGTACCCTATTCAAACTTCTCCCAGCAAAAGTGGCTGTCACAAAACAGGTGCATGGGTTGGGGAATCATACTGAATCGGGGAATGACTATAAGATACAATGACAAGTAATTTTGTGTGTGTGTGTGTGTGTGTGTGTGTGTGTGTGTGTGTGTGTGTTATATTTATCATGAAAAATATAGAAAAATAAAAAAGTGTGAGCCTTGGATTCAGGAATATCACTATCCATCTACCTTTGGGTAGGTTCTTTATCTATATAATGGAGAGAGTAGATATCCCCCAAAAGTTTTGTGCAGATTAAAGAAAGTGAAAGACTTAAAATGCTTTTTACAGCAATGAGTAAATTATTATTGTTACCACCTACACAACTTACTACTATAACCAATAAAGTCTGGCAGTAAAGTCAATGACCTAATTAAGTAAGAGGTATGGGTGATCCTGAAGTGACTAGGAGCATCCTATTTGAAATTAGAGCCAATCTCAGAATCAGATACATCCCTTACATGTCAAAGGGCTAGGAATGGTGGAGAACCACACAACCTAGCTTGGGGTCTATTCCAGCAGTATTGAAGGGGACAGAACTTTGCCAGTAGTGATTCTGGATAATTGATGTAAAGAGAAAATGCCTTAGCTACTGAGTGTTGCCAAAAATTGTATCTCCCAACAGCTCTCATGAGCCCCCATCACCTATATAAAAAACAAACAAACAAACCCAGGTGTCACTGCCAGAAGCCCTGAGATGCTGGTGATAATAATTACAGCCTATTTAATGACATCTCCTAAAGAGATCAGTGAAACTTAACACAACCGCCATTAGAACATCTCAACCTTTGGTTATGATGACTGCTTGCTCCTTGCACTGCAGTAAGCTTAGAGAGCTCTGAGTTATATATCAAATTAAAAATTATGAAGATTTTTCAGTGATTCCAATAAACAGGTATGGATTTCAGATACACCCACATCTACTAAGGACAGGAGCCACCTCAGCAAACGGCATGTTTGTACTATCTCCACAAGACAGAAAGTACACAAAGATTAGCATCTCTTGAAGGAAGAACCTCTAAAGCAAACAACACTTGCATAACAAGCTCAGAGCTATGGAAGAAATTGTTTGAACCAAGAGCAAAAGTTAGCTTTACCCTTCACTTAAATGCCTGCTCCTTGTGTAGTGTGGGCCTTTGTAATGAGGTGGTAGCAGAGAAGAGGAAAAATAATTTCCCTCATGATCCTGGGGAGAAAAGCTCTGTTTTCCCAAATCAAAATAATGATACAGAATTGTTAATCTGCATAGACATTTCCCAAAACTCATTCTGGTCTTTTCATAAGATGAAATACCATGAATTCTAAGCTAATGTAAATATATGAACATGCTCTGCAAGAGATGCTAAAAGATCACAGAATGGAGTTTGCAAACTTAAAACTATTTGATTCATTGCCTGATATCCTCCAAAGGAAACTTTAGCATTTTCTGCTTTAATTACTAGTTCCTATGAAGCAATTTATCTTAAACACTTTTCTTGTTAGTTTTATTAATAAGCTTCCCAATGGTTATCCACTTCTTTTGGAACTATTGGAATAGATTGATCCTCCAAGCACAGAGATTCTCAAGGGCTTACTGACAAGTCTATAAAAAGGAGAAATAATCAAGACTACAACGTGGAATAAGCACCAGCAAGTGGAAAAAGCAAGGTGAAAACAAAACAAAGTTAGTTTTTCCCTTAGGGCTGAAATTAATGTATTTTGTATAATTCATTTCTCCTAGGAAATTTCTCCAGTTTGAATATAAAATCAATTTTTCTTAGAAATAAAGTAAAAGCTACAAGAAAGTTCTTGTAGGAAAGAAGAAACTGAGAAATTGCTTCACATTCTAATAACCATTCTAAATACTAGGTATGAAATATTATCAACTACTTAGCTAAATAATTCAGGTCAATCATTTTTTGATATTGATAAAGCATTTTATTGTATAAATCTACTTCTTAAAATGGAATAAAACTTTCATAATTCAAAAAACACCAATATCCACATCCATACTAGAAGACTTTAGGGTGAAAATAATCTTTCCTTTAAAAGATTAGCCTTCAAATATCCTTTAAAAATTAAACACAGCAATCATTAGTTTCATTTAATATAATTGAAGGGAAATATTAACATCCAAATGGCATTTTAAAAAGCTGAGACCAGCAGCGCTTCAGAGTTCTAGCTGGAGGGCCTCTGAATCAGTTTCCCATGGGAATAAGCGGAAGACACATGAAAATTAGCAAAGTCAAGAACTTCAACTCTGATCATCTCACTTCAAAACAAAGGCCCATTTCCCACCTAAAATCAAATGCAGGCTTTGCAAACTCACCTTCCTCTGGGGTTACT